>NC_060187.1:35616715-35849215 GCF_021184085.1 Oncorhynchus gorbuscha
GGAGGACAGAGGGAGAGAGAGAGGAGAGAGAGATGGAAGGTAGGAGGACAGAGGAGAGAGAAGGAGAGAGAGAATGGAAGGTAGGAGGACAGAGGGAGAGAGAAGGAGAGAATGAAGAGGAGGACAGAGGGAGGAAGGACAGAGGGAAGGTAGGAGGACAGAGGGAGAGAAGGAGAGAGAGAATGGAAGGTAGGAGGACAGAGGAGAGAGAAGGAGAGAGAGAATGGAAGGTAGGAGGACAGAGGGAGAGAGAAGGAGAGAGAGAATGGAAGGTAGGAGGACAGAGGGAGAGAGAAGGAGAGAGAGAATGGAAGGTAGGAGGACAGAGGGAGAGGACAGAGGGTAGGAGGACAGAGGAGAGAGAAGAGAGAGAGAATGGAAGGTAGGAGGACAGAGGGAGAGAGAAGGAGAGGAGGACAGCACGGAAGGTAGGAGGACAGAGGGAGAGAGAAGGAGAGAGAGAATGGAAGGTAGGAGGACAGAGGGAGAGAGAAGGAGAGAGAGCACGGAAGGTAGGAGGACAGAGGGAGAGAGAAGGAGAGAGAGAATGAAGAGTAGGAGGACAGAGGGAGGAGAAGGAGAGAGAGCACGGAAGGTAGGAGGACAGAGGGAGAGAGAAGGAGAGAGAGAATGGAAGGTAGGAGGACAGAGGGAGAGAGAAGGAGAGAGTAATGGAAGGTAGGAGGACAGAGGGAGAGAGAGAAGGAGAGAGAGCACGGAAGGTAGGAGGACAGAGGGAGAGATAAGGAGAGGAGAATGGAAGGTAGGAGGACAGGAGGACAGAGGAGAGAGAAGGTAGGAGGACAGAGGGAGAGAGAGAAGGGAGAGAGCACGGAAGGTAGGAGGACAGAGGGAGAGAGAAGGAGAGAGAGAATGGAAGGTAGGAGGACAGAGGGAGAGAGAAGGAGAGAGAGCACGGAAGGTAGGAGGACAGAGGGAGAGAGAAGGAGAGAGAGAGAATGGAAGGTAGGACAGAGGACAGAGGGAGAGAGAAGGAGGAGGACAGATGGAGAGAAAGGAAGGTAGGGAGGACAGAGGGAGAGAAGGAGAGAGAGACGGAAGGTAGGAGGACAGAGGGAGAGAGAAGGAGAAGAGAATGGAAGGTAGGAGGACAGAGGGAGAGAGAAGGAGAGAGAATGGAAGGTAGGAGGACAGAGGGAGAGAGAAGGAGAGAGAGCACGGAAGGTAGGAGGACAGAGGGAGAGAGAAGGAGAGAGAGAATGGAAGGTAGGAGGACAGAGGGAGAGAGAAGGAGAGAGAATGGAAGGTAGGAGGACAGAGGGAGAGAGAAGGAGAGAGCACGGAAGGTAGGAGGACAGAGGGAGAGAGAAGGAGAGAGAGAATGGAAGGTAGGAGGACAGAGGGAGAGAGAAGAGAGAGAGCACGGAAGGTAGGAGGACAGAGGGAGAGAGAAGGAGAGAGAGAATGGAAGGTAGGAGGACAGAGGGAGAGAGAAGGAGAGAGAGCACGGAAGGTAGGAGGACAGAGGGAGAGAGAAGGAGAGAGAGCACGGAAGGTAGGAGGACAGGACAGGGAGAGAGAGAGGGAGAGAGAATGGAAGGTAGGAGGACAGATGGAGAGATAAGGAGAGAGAGCACGGAAGGTAGGAGGACAGAGGGAGAGAGAAGGAGAGAGAGAATGGAAGGTAGGAGGACAGAGGGAGAGAGAAGGAGAGAGAGAATGGAAGGTAGGAGGACAGAGGGAGAGAGAAGGAGAGAGAGAATGGAAGGTAGGAGGACAGAGGGAGAGAGAAGAGAGAGAGCACGGAAGGTAGGAGGACAGAGGGAGAGAGAAGGAGAGAGAGAATGGAAGGTAGGAGGACAGAGGGAGAGAGAAGGAGAGAGAGCACGGAAGGTAGGAGGACAGAGGGAGAGAGAAGGAGAGAGAGAATGGAAGGTAGGAGGACAGAGGGAGAGAGAAGGAGAGAGAGCACGGAAGGTTCTAAATTGAGCAGCTGCTGAAAAATGAGCTCCTGTATTTATTGAGATTTAAATGTTTTTTTAGAGTGAAGTACATCGAAAAAATCAAGAGAAAACTGCATGACTCAATAGAAGACAAAACAAGGAACAAACTAACAAGACAGGCTTTTGAAAAATTAACTATTTTTTTTCATAAAATTGTACAGTTATCTTAGCTAGGTGAATTGCTAGCAGAATTGTTTACTTGTTGCTAAGCAGTTGCTAGGGACTCTCCTGGAAGAAGCTAGCTAGCTTACAAAGAATAACAACAAAAATATCTAGTTAACAGAAGAAAGGAAGACAAAATAAGGACAAAAAGAAGGACAGAAGAAAAAGGAAAAGAAAGAGGACAACAAAGTGAAACAGTCAGCACTTCTATTGCAACTTCGTATTTCGTCGTCCTAACGTAGTCTACACTGCTATCTGCCCAGCAGCTAGCCAGCTAGCAAACGTCCACCGTCTACCGAATAGCAGCACTGTAGAAACTATTACACTCAACTGAACGACTTGATTAGTGTAGTGTTAGCTAGCTACATAGTTGTCTTTGCTGTCTTCGTATCCAAGATAATTGTGTAGTTTAGAGCGTGTAGTCTTAGAGTGATTATCTTAATTTACCGAGGTTAGCTAGCCAGCTATTTGTCGTCCTTAACGTAGGAGACACTGCTAGCTAGCCAACAGCTAGCCAACGTCTACTGAATAGAACTTCCGCACTCAACAACCCGGTCGCATTCCGCTTCGCTCCACAGGTAGTATCACATTTTTCATTTCATTTCATTACAGCACAACGGTTTGATTTGTTTGATCGTAGCTAGCTACATAGCTAGCTACATAGCCGTCTGTGTATCAAAGATAATTGTGTAGTCTAGAGCGATTTTCTAGGTTAGCTAGCCAGCTATTGTCGTTCTTTTAACGCAACATAACGTAATCAACAGTGCTAGCTAGCCAGCTAGCCCCGAATAGCAGCACTGTAGAAACTACTACACTCAACGGAACGACTTGATTAGTGTAGTGTCAACAACGCAGCCACTGTCAGCTAGCCTACAAAGTCAACAACGCAGCCACTGCCAGCTAGCCTACTTCAGCAGTACTGTATCATTTTTAATAATTTTACTCAATAAGATTCTTGCTACGTAAGCTTAACTTTCTGAACATTCGAGACGTGTAGTCCACTTGTCATTCCAATCTCCTTGCATTAGCGTAGCCTCTTCTGTAGCCTGTCAACTATGTGTCTGTCTATCCCTGTTCTCTCCTCTCTGCACAGACCATACAAACGCTCCACACCGCGTGGCCGCTGCCACCCTAATCTGGTGGTCCCAGCGCGCACGACCCACGTGGAGTTCCAGGTCTCCGGTAGCCTCTGGAACTGCCGATCTGCAGCCAACAAGGCAGAGTTCATCTCAGCCTATGCCTCCCTCCAGTCCCTCGACTTCTTGGCACTGACAGAAACATGGATCACCACAGATAACACTGCTACTCCTACTGCTCTCTCTTCGTCCGCCCACGTGTTCTCGCACACCCCGAGAGCTTCTGGTCAGCGGGGTGGTGGCATAGGGATCCTTATCTCTCCCATGTGGTCATTCTCTCTTTCTCCCCTTACCCATCTGTCTATCGCCTCCTTTGAATTTCATGCTGTCACAGTTACCAGCCCTTTCAAGCTTAACATCCTTATCATTTATCGCCCTCCAGGTCCCCTCGGAGAGTTCATCAATGAGCTTGATGCCTTGATAAGCTCCTTTCCTGAGGACGGCTCACCTCTCACAGTTCTGGGCGACTTTAACCTCCCCACGTCTACCTTTGACTCATTCCTCTCTGCCTTCTTCTTTCCACTCCTCTCCTCTTTTGACCTCACCCTCTCACCTTCCCCCCCTACTCACAAGGCAGGCAATACGCTCGACCTCATCTTTACTAGATGCTGTTCTTCCACTAACCTCATTGCAACTCCCCTCCAAGTCTCCGACCACTACCTTGTATCCTTTTCCCTCTCGCTCTCATCCAACACTTCCCACACTGCCCCTACTCGGATGGTATCGCGCCGTCCCAACCTTCGCTCTCTCTCCCCCGCTACTCTCTCCTCTTCCATCCTATCATCTCTTCCCTCTGCTCAAACCTTCTCCAACCTATCTCCTGATTCTGCCTCCTCAACCCTCCTCTCCTCCCTTTCTGCATCCTTTGACTCTCTATGTCCCCTATCTTCCAGGCCGGCTCGGTCCTCCCCTCCCGCTCCGTGGCTTGACGACTCAATGCGAGCTCACAGAACAGGGCTCCGGAAGGCCGAGCGGAAATGGAGGAAAACTCGCCTCCCTGCGGACCTGGCATCCTTTCACTCCCTCCTCTCTACATTTTCCTCCTCTGTCTCTGCTGCTAAAGCCACTTTCTACCACTCTAAATTCCAAGCATCTGCCTCTAACCCTAGGAAGCTCTTTGCCACATTCTCCTCCCTCCTGAATCCTCCTCCCCCTCCCCCCCCTCCCTCTCTGCAGATGACTTCGTCAACCATTTTGAAAAGAAGATCGACGACATCCGATCCTCGTTTGCTAAGTCAAACAACACCGCTGGTTCTGCTCACACTGCCCTACCCTGTGCTCTGACCTCTTTCTCCCCTCTCTCTCCAGATGAAATCTCGCGTCTTGTGACGGCCGGCCGCCCAACAACCTGCCCGCTCGACCCTATCCCCTCCTCTCTTCTCAGACCATTTCCGGAGACCTTCTCCCTTACCTCACCTCGCTCATCAACTTATCCCTGACCGCTGGCTACGTCCCTTCCGTCTTCAAGAGAGCGAGAGTTGCACCCCTTCTGAAAAAACCTACACTCGATCCCTCCGATGTCAACAACTACAGACCAGTATCCCTTCTTTCTTTTCTCTCCAAAACTCTTGAACGTGCCGTCCTTGGTCAGCTCTCCCGCTATCTCTCTCAGAATGACCTTCTTGATCCAAATCAGTCAGGTTTCAAGACTAGTCATTCAACTGAGACTGCTCTTCTCTGTATCACGGAGGCGCTCCGCACCGCTAAAGCTAACTCTCTCTCCTCTGCTCTCATCCTTCTAGACCTATCGGCTGCCTTCGATACTGTGAACCATCAGATCCTCCTCTCCACCCTCTCCGAGTTGGGCATCTCCGGCGCGGCCCACGCTTGGATTGCGTCCTACCTGACAGGTCGCTCCTACCAGGTGGCGTGGCGAGAATCTGTCTCCTCACCACGCGCTCTCACCACTGGTGTCCCCCAGGGCTCTGTTCTAGGCCCTCTCCTATTCTCACTATACACCAAGTCACTTGGCTCTGTCATAACCTCACATGGTCTCTCCTATCATTGCTATGCAGACGACACACAATTAATCTTCTCCTTTCCCCCTTCTGATGACCAGGTGGCGAATCGCATCTCTGCATGTCTGGCAGACATATCAGTGTGGATGACGGATCACCACCTCAAGCTGAACTTCGGCAAGACGGAGCTGCTCTTCCTCCCGGGGAAGGACTGCCCGTTCCATGATCTCGCCATCACGGTTGACAACTCCATTGTGTCCTCCTCCCAGAGCGCTAAGAACCTTGGCGTGATCCTGGACAACAAACTGTCGTTCTCAACTAACATCAAGGCGGTGGCCCGTTCCTGTAGGTTCATGCTCTACAACATCCGCAGAGTACGACCCTGCCTCACACAGGAAGCGGCGCAGGTCCTAATCCAGGCACTTGTCATCTCCCGTCTGGATTACTGCAACTTGCTGTTGGCTGGGCTCCCTGCCTGTGCCATTAAACCCCTACAACTCATCCAGAACGCCGCAGCCCGTCTAGTGTTCAACCTTCCCAAGTTCTCTCACGTCACCCCCGCTCCTCCGCTCTCTCCACTGGCTTCCAGTTGAAGCTCGCATCCGCTACAAGACCATGGTGCTTGCCTACGGAGCTGTGAGGGGAACGGCACCTCAGTACCTCCAGGCTCTGATCAGGCCCTACACCCAAATAAGGGCACTGCGTTCATCCACCTCTGGCCTGCTCGCCTCCCTACCACTGAGGAAGTACAGTTCCCGCTCAGCTCAGTCAAAACTGTTCGCTGCTCTGGCTCCCCAATGGTGGAACAAACTCCCTCACGACGCCAGGACAGCGGAGTCAATCACCACCTTCCGGAGACACCTGAAACCCCACCTCTTTAAGGAATACCTAGGATAGGATAAAGTAATCCTTCTCACCCCCCCCCCCCCCTTAAAATATTTAGATGCACTATTGTAAAGTGGTTGTTCCACTGGATGTCATAAGGTGAATGCACCAATTTGTAAGTCGCTCTGGATAAGAGCGTCTGCTAAATGACTTAAATGTAATGTAAATGACAGAGGGAGAGAGAAGGAGAGAGAGAATGGAAGGTAGGAGGACAGAGGGAGAGAGAAGGAGAGAGAGCACGGAAGGTAGGAGGACAGAGGG
Source organism: Oncorhynchus gorbuscha (assembly GCF_021184085.1). NCBI lineage: Eukaryota > Metazoa > Chordata > Actinopteri > Salmoniformes > Salmonidae > Oncorhynchus > Oncorhynchus gorbuscha. Next base: position 35,623,082 of record NC_060187.1, read on the forward strand.
AGAGAGAAGGAGAGAGAGAATGGAAGGTAGGAGGACAGAGGGAGAGAGAGGGAGAGAGAGCACGGAAGGTCGGAGGACAGAGGGAGAGAGAAGGAGAGAGAGAATGGAAGGTAGGAGGACAGAGGGAGAGAGAAGGAGAGAGAGAATGGAAGGTAGGAGGACAGAGGGAGAGAGAAGGAGAGAGAGCACGGAAGGTAGGAGGACAGAGGGAGAGAGAAGGAGAGAGAGATGGAAGGTAGGAGGACAGAGGGAGAGAGAGGGAGAAAGAGCACGGAAGGTCGGAGGACAGAGGGAGAGAGAAGGAGAGAGAGAATGGAAGGTAGGAGGACAGAGGGAGAGAGAAGGAGAGAGAGAATGGAAGGTAGGAGGACAGAGGGAGAGAGAAGGAGAGAGAGCACGGAAGGTAGGAGGACAGAGGGAGAGAGAAGGAGAGAGAGAATGGAAGGTAGGAGGACAGAGGGAGAGATAAGGAGAGAGAGCACGGAAGGTAGGAGGACAGAGGGAGAGAGAAGGAGAGAGAGAATGGAAGGTAGGAGGACAGAGGGAGAGAGAAGGAGAGAGAGAATGGAAGGTAGGAGGACAGAGGGAGAGAGAAGGAGAGAGAGAATGGAAGGTAGGAGGACAGAGGGAGAGAGAGGAGAGGAGAGAGAGGACAGAGGAAGGTAGGAGGACAGAGGGAGAGAGAAGGGAGAGAGAGAGCACGGAAGGTAGGAGGACAGAGGGAGAGAGAAGGAGAGAGAGCACGGAAGGTAGGAGGACAGAGGGAGAGAGAAGGAGAGAGAGCACGGAAGGTAGGAGGACAGAGGGAGAGGAGAGGGAGAGAGAGCACGGAAGGTAGGAGGACAGAGGGAGAGAGAAGGAGAGAGAGAATGGAAGGTAGGAGGACAGAGGGAGAGAGAAGGAGAGAGAGAATGGAAGGTAGGAGGACAGAGGGAGAGAGAAGGAGAGAGAGCACGGAAGGTAGGAGGACAGAGGGAGAGAGAAGGAGAGAGAGAATGGAAGGTAGGAGGACAGAGGGAGAGAAGGAGAGAGAGAGACGGAAGGTAGGAGGACAGAGGGAGAGAGAAGGAGAGAGAGAATGGAAGGTAGGAGGACAGAGGGAGAGAGAAGGAGAGAGAATGGAAGGTAGGAGGACAGAGGGAGAGAGAAGAGAGGAAGGTAGGAGGACAGAGGGAGAGAGAAGGAGAGAGAGAATGGAAGGTAGGAGGACAGAGGGAGAGAGAAGGAGAGAGAGAATGGAAGGTAGGAGGACAGAGGGAGAGAGAAGGAGAGAGAGAATGGAAGGTAGGAGGACAGAGGGAGAGAGAAGGAGAGAGAGAATGGAAGGTAGGAGGACAGAGGGAGAGAGAAGGAGAGAGAGCACGGAAGGTAGGAGGACAGAGGGAGAGAGAAGGAGAGAGAGAATGGAAGGTAGGAGGACAGAGGGAGAGAGAAGGAGAGAGAGCACGGAAGGTAGGAGGACAGAGGGAGAGAGAGAGAGAGAAATGGAAGGTAGGAGGACAGAGGGGAGAGAGAAGGAGAGAGAGAATGGAAGGTAGGAGGACAGAGGGAGAGAGAAGGAGAGAGAGCACGGAAGGTAGGAGGACAGAGGGAGAGAGAAGGAGAGAGAGAATGGAAGGTAGGAGGACAGAGGGAGAGAGAAGGAGAGAGAGAATGGAAGGTAGGAGGACAGAGGGAGAGAGAAGGGAGAGAGAATGGAAGGTAGGAGGACAGAGGGAGGGGAGAGAGAATGGAAGGTAGGAGGACAGAGGGAGAGAGAGAGAGAGAATGGAAGGTAGGAGGACAGAGGGAGAGAGAAGGAGAGAGAGAATGGAAGGTAGGAGGACAGAGGGAGAGAGAAGGAGAGAGAGAGCACGGAAGGTAGGAGGACAGAGGGAGAGAGAAGGAGAGAGAGAATGGAAGGTAGGAGGACAGAGGGAGAGAGAAGGAGGAGACAAGGTAGGAGGACAGAGGGAGAGAGAAGGAGAGAGAGCACGGAAGGTAGGAGGACAGAGGGAGAGAGAAGGAGAGAGAGCACGGAAGGTAGGAGGACAGAGGGAGAGAGAAGGAGAGAGAGAATGGAAGGTAGGAGGACAGAGGGAGAGAGAAGGAGAGAGAGAATGGAAGGTAGGAGGACAGAGGGAGAGAGAAGGAGAGAGAGCACGGAAGGTAGGAGGACAGAGGGAGAGAGAAGGAGAGAGAGAATGGAAGGTAGGAGGACAGAGGGAGAGAGAAGGAGAGAGAGCACGGAAGGTAGGAGGACAGAGGGAGAGAGAAGGAGAGAGAGAATGGAAGGTAGGAGGACAGAGGGAGAGAGAAGGAGAGAGAGCATAGTTGCTTATTTAAAGGGGAAATCAGCAGTTGTTGCATATATTTTGTACCAGTTGATTCTTGAACAATTTAACTTATAAATGCCTCATGAGCTTAGTTTAACTGTCATACCCCATCAGAACCCAAAATATAAGCTTGTTTTACTCCAATGTTTGTAAACAAAGTAAATGTAAACAAACACTATATACAGTCGCCTCAGAACATGGTTAAAACTATCATTTTGATATTATGGATGGTCAGTCCTTGCGTCCATAGCTCTGTCTATGAATTTTAGGGTGGCTACATCTCACCTGCCCCATTCCTCAGCTTTTTACCAAAAAAGGGGCGGGGATGTGCTTTATTATTGAACCTTTATTTAATTATGGTGTATGATATGAGTGTGAATTATGAGTATGAGTATGATACTTCAGAACAAAGCAGGGTTCTTTCTCTGTGGCCGGCTGACTATGTTGAGGTTTTCTCTGGTCTCTGTGGCTGGCTGACAGTGTTGAGGTTTTCTCTGGTCTCTGTGGCTGGCTGACAGTGTTGAGGTTTTCTCTGGTCTCTGTGGCCGGCTGACTATGTTGAGGTTTTCTCTGGTCTCTGTGGCTGGCTGACAGTGTTGAGGTTTTCTCTGGTCTCTGTGGCTGGCTGACAGTGTTGAGGTTTTCTCTGGTCTCTGTGGCCGGCTGACTGTGTTGAGGTTTTCTCTGATCTCTGTGGCCGGCTGACTGTGTTGAGGTTTTCTCTGGTCTGACTGTGTTGAGGTTTTCTCTGGTCTCTGGCTGACTGTGTTGAGGTTTTCTCTGGTCTCTGTGGCCGGCTGACTGTGTTGAGGTTTTCTCTGGTCTCTGTGGCTGGCTGACTGTGTTGAGGTTTTCTCTGGTCTCTGTGGCCGGCTGACAGTGTTGAGGTTTTCTCTGGTCTCTGTGGCTGGCTGACAGTGTTGAGGTTTTCTCTGGTCTCTGTGGCTGGCTGACAGTGTTGAGGTTTTCTCTGGTCTCTGTGGCCGGCTGACTGTGTTGAGGTTTTCTCTGGTCTCTGTGGCCGGCTGACTGTGTTGAGGTTTTCTCTGGTCTCTGTGGCCGGCTGACTGTGTTGAGGTTTTCTCTGGTCTCTGTGGCCGGCTGACTGTGTTGAGGTTTTCTCTGGTCTCTGTGGCCGGCTGACTGTGTTGAGGTTTTCTCTGGTCTCTGTGGCCGGCTGACTGTGTTGAGGTTTTCTCTGGTCTCTGTGGCCGGCTGACCGTGTTGAGGTTTTCTCTGGTCTAATGACAGCTGGCTTCTCTGGAACATGGCATGACTCTGCCCACACCACACCAGCCCTATGAATCACAGGAATCATTACAGACTCCTTAGGAGAATAACCACACTGCATCTCCACTGACACTCCAGGAGAATGAGCACAGGTCATTGGACCAATCACCACTGACGCTTGAGTAGAGGCATCATGGCTGATCAAATATGGATGCTGGCTCTTAGGTGAAATGAATCACAACCAACTTCCAATGAACCAGCGCATTACTCACCCACTGAACTAGGCCACTCCACCTTTAGCCAAAGCCAAATGAATAGCCCTATCTAATGGTTCTCAAAGAGCTCCAGTATTGGTTAGATACACAAGCTGAGTACCTAATATGTATGTCATTTATTGGACTGGATAATTTATGGTTGAGAAAAGTGCAGTGTGTTGGCTGAATACAATCTGTTATTGTAGGATCAGTGTAGCTACTTGATTGCAAAAGAAATGTGGGCTCTGCAGCTCATAAAAAGGAAACCTCAGAAAATCTGCAGATGTAAACTCTGAGAAGAATAACACTGAGCCCCATAATAGAATCAGTGAGTTCATGAAATGACTGATGAAAGAGATACAACAGCTACAGGAGAAACATGAGAACCTTTTGATTATCCCCAAAGGGTGCAGCTTAACACCCTCGCTGCCATACACAAACACACACACACACACACACACACACACACACACACACACACACACACACACACACACACACACACACACACACACACACACACACACACACACACACACACACACACACACACACACACACACACACAGGTCCACATCTCTCTGACCATCCAGCCACTGCCCCTTGCCCCTTGCCTCGCCCCACCCCTCTAAGGGGCGCTAAAACTGAAGAAAACTACACCGCTCACTTCCTCTCCCTCCCTTCATTCACCTAGTGCTCCCACTCATGTCGTAACAACTAGTAAAGGTGTGAGAGTTTGACCCCCCCCAGTAAAAGCCCCCCGGCCCCTCCAGACAGCTGCTATGTGTGTATGGCATGGCCACATCACATCAACCCCAGTGTACAGCTACAGCCCCTACAGTCCTAGTAACAGTTACAGCCCCTCACAGTCCCAGTGTACAGCTACAGCCCCTACAGTCCCAGTAACAGCTACAGCCCCTAACATTCCCAGTAACAGCTACATCACCTACAGTCCCAGTAACTGCTACAGCCCATCACAGTCTCAGAGCAGAGTGATCACTGTAGGGGATGTAGCTGTACACTGGGACTGTAGGGGATGTAGCTGTTACTGGGACTGTAGGGGCCATAGCTGTACACTGGTACTGTAGGGGATGTAGCTGTTACTGGGACTGTAGGGGATGTAGCTGTTACTGGGACTGTATGGGATGTAGCTGTTACTGGGACTGTAGGGGATGTAGCTGTTACTGGGACTGTAGGAGATGTAGCTGTTACTGGAACTGTAGGGGATGTAGCTGTTACTAGGACTGTAGGGGATGTAGCTGTTACTGGGACTGTAGGGGATGTAGCTGTACACTGGGACTGTAGGGGATGTAGCTGTTACTGGGACTGTAGGGGCTGTAGCTGTACACTGGGACTGTAGGGGATGTAGCTGTTACTGGGACTGTAGGGGATGTAGCTGTTACTGGGACTGTAGGGGATGTAGCTGTTACTAGGACTGTAGGGGATGTAGCTGTACACTGGGACTGTAGGGGATGTAGCTGTTCCTGGGACTGTGAGGGGCTGTAGCTGTACACTGGGACTGTAGGGGCTGTAGCTGTTACTGGGACTGTGAGGGGCTGTAACTGTACATTGGGACTGTATGGGCTGTAGCTGTACACTGGTCCCACGGCCGGTGATAGGGATCCGAGCCTGATTGTAAACAGACTGACCAGTGATCACTCTGCTCTGAGACTGTGATGGGCTGTAGCAGTTACTGGGACTGTAGGTGATGTAGCTGTTACTGGGAATGTTAGGGGCTGTAGCTGTTACTGGGACTGTAGGGGCTGTAGCTGTACACTGGGACTGTGGGGGGCTGTAACTGTTACTAGGACTGTAGGGGCTGTAGCTGTACACTGGGGTTGATGTGATGTGGCCATGCCATACACACATAGCAGCTGTCTGGAGGGGCCGGGGGGCTTTTACTGGGGGGGGGTCAAACTCTCACACCTACTGGGACTGTAGGGGATGTAGCTGTTACTGGGACTGTAGGGGCTGTAGCTGTACACCGGGACTGTAGGGGATGTAGCTGTTACTGGGACTGTAGGGGATGTAGCTGTTACTGGGACTGTAGGGGATGTAGCTGTTACTAGGACTGTAGGGGATGTAGCTGTACACTGGGACTGTAGGGGATGTAGCTGTTACTGGGACTGTAGGGGCCATAGCTGTACACTGGTACTGTAGGGGATGTAGCTGTTACTGGGACTGTAGGGGATGTAGCTGTTACTGGGACTGTATGGGATGTAGCTGTTACTGGGACTGTAGGGGATGTAGCTGTTACTGGGACTGTAGGGGATGTAGCTGTTACTGGGACTGTAGGAGATGTAGCTGTTACTGGGACTGTAGGGGATGTAGCTGTTACTAGGACTGTAGGGGATGTAGCTGTTACTGGGACTGTAGGGGATGTAGCTGTACACTGGGACTGTAGGGGATGTAGCTGTTACTGGGACTGTAGGGGATGTAGCTGTACACTGGGACTGTAGGGGATGTAGCTGTTACTGGGACTGTAGGGGATGTAGCTGTTACTGGGACTGTAGGGGATGTAGCTGTTACTAGGACTGTAGGGGATGTAGCTGTACACTGGGACTGTAGGGGATGTAGCTGTTCCTGGGACTGTAGGGGCTGTAGCTGTACACTGGGACTGTAGGGGATGTAGCTGTTACTGGGACTGTAGGGGATGGAGCTGTTACTGGGACTGTAGGGGATGTAGCTGTTACTGGGACTGTAGGGGATGTAGCTGTTACTGGGACTGTGGGGGGCTGTAGCTGTACACTGGGACTGTGAGGGGCTGTAAGCTGTACACTGGGACTGTGAGGGGCTGTAGCTGTACACTGGGACTGTGAGGGGCTGTAGCTGTTACTAGGACTGTTAGGTGCTGTAGCTGTTACTGGGACTGTGAGGGGCTGTAGCTGTTACTAGGACTGTAGGGAATGTAGCTGTTACTGGGATTGTAGGGGCTGTAGCTGTACATGGGGACTGTGAGGGGCTGTAGCTGTATACTGGGACTGTAAGGGGCTGTAGCTGTTACTGGGACTGTAAGGGGCTGTAGCTGTTACTGGGACTGTAGGGGCTGTAGATGTTACTGGGACTGTAAAGGGCTGTAGCTGTTACTGAGACTGTGAGGGGCTGTAGCTGTACACTGGGACTGTTAGGTGCTGTAGCTGTACACTGGGACTGTGAAGGGCTGTAGCTGTACACTGGGACTGTAGGGGCTGTAGCTGTACAATGGGACTGTAGGGGATGTAGCTGTACACTGGGACTGTAGGGGCTGTAGCTGTACACTGGGACTGTAGGGGCTGTAGCGGTACACTGGGACTGTAGGGGCTGTAGCTGTACACTGGGACTGTGAGGGGCTGTAGCTGTTACTGGGACTGTGAGGGGCTGTAGCTGTTACTAGGACTGTAGGGGCTGTAGCTGTACACTGGGACTGTGAGGGGCTGTAGCTGTACACTGGGACTGTAGGGGCTGTAGCTGTACACTGGGACTGTAGGGGCTGTAGCTGTACACTGGGACTGTGAGGGGCTGTAGCTGTACACTGGGACTGTAGGGGCTGTAGCTGTTACTGAGACTGTGAGGGGCTGTAGCTGTACACTGGGACTGTAGGGGCTGTAGCTGTACACTGGGACTGTAGGGGCTGTAGCTGTACACTGGGACTGTAGGGGCTGTAGCTGTTACTGGGACTGTGAGGGGCTGTTGTTGTACACTGGGACTGTGAGGGGCTGTACCTGTACACTGGGACTGTAGGGGCTGTAGCTGTTACTGGGACTGTGAGGGGCTGTAACTGTACATTGGGACTGTATGGGCTGTAGCGGTACACTGGGACTGTAGGGGCTGTAGCTGTACACTGGGACTGTGAGGGGCTGTAGCTGTTACTGGGACTGTGAGGGGCTGTAGCTGTTACTAGGACTGTAGGGGCTGTAGCTGTACACTGGGACTGTGAGGGGCTGTAGCTGTACACTGGGACTGTAGGGGCTGTAGCTGTACACTGGGACTGTAGGGGCTGTAGCTGTACACTGGGACTGTGAGGGGCTGTAGCTGTACACTGGGACTGTAGGGGCTGTAGCTGTTACTGAGACTGTGAGGGGCTGTAGCTGTACACTGGGATTGTAGGGGCTGTAGCTGTACACTGGGACTGTAGGGGCTGTAGCTGTACACTGGGACTGTAGGGGCTGTAGCTGTTACTGGGACTGTGAGGGGCTGTAGCTGTACACTGGGACTGTGAGGGGCTGTAGCTGTACACTGGGACTGTAGGGGCTGTAGCTGTTACTGGGACTGTGAGGGGCTGTAACTGTACATTGGGACTGTATGGGCTGTAGCTGTACACTGGTCCCACGGCCGGTGATAGGGATCCGAGCCTAGTAACAGCTACATCCCCTACAGTCCCAGTAACAGCTACATCCCCTACAGTCCCAGTAACAGCTACATCCCCTACAGTCCCGGTGTACAGCTACAGCCCCTACAGTCCCAGTAACAGCTACATCCCCTACAGTCCCAGTAACAGCTACATCCCCTACAGTCCCAGTAACAGCTACAGCCCCTACAGTCCCAGTAACAGCTACATCCCCTACAGTCCCAGTGTACAGCTACAGCCCCTACAGTCCCAGGAACAGCTACATCCCCTACAGTCCCAGTGTACAGCTACATCCCCTACAGTCCTAGTAACAGCTACATCCCCTACAGTCCCGGTGTACAGCTACAGCCCCTCACAGTCCCAGTAACAGCTACAGCCCCTACAGTCCCAGTAACAGCTACATCCCCTACAGTCCCGGTGTACAGCTACAGCCCCTCACAGTCCTAGTAACAGCTACATCCCCTACAGTCCCGGTGTACAGCTACAGCCCCTCACAGTCCCAGTAACAGCTACATCCCCTACAGTCCCAGTGTACAGCTACAGCCCCTACAGTCCCAGTAACAGCTACATCTCCTACAGTCCCGGTGTACAGCTACAGCCCCTCACAGTCCCAGTGTACAGCTACAGCCCCTCACAGTCCCAGTAACAGCTACAGCCCCTACAGTCCCAGTAACAGCTACATCCCCTACAGTCCCGGTGTACAGCTACAGCCCCTCACAGTCCCAGTAACAGCTACAGCCCCTACAGTCCCAGTAACAGCTACATCCCCTACAGTCCCGGTGTACAGCTACAGCCCCTCACAGTCCCAGTAACAGCTACAGCCCCTACAGTCCCAGTAACAGCTACATCCCCTACAGTCCCGGTGTACAGCTACAGCCCCTCACAGTCCCAGTAACAGCTACAGCCCATCACAGTCTCAGAACAGAGTGGTCACTGGTCAGTCTGTTTACAATCAGGCTCTGGTCCCTATCACCGGCCGTGGGACCTGACCAGTTCATGTGGTCAGAAAAGACTCTTGGCTCCATCATTTAAAATATAACATTGTCTATAAATGAAATCAAGACAGCTGGACATGCAGGCCTAAATACGGTAAGTAACTGATGGGAACACAACAGTGTCCCCACCTGGGCAGCGATCCTGCAAATAATAATATTTATATGTATTCTATATAGCATTTTTCATTACAAGTACAATCTCAAAGTTGCTTCAAAAACAAAATAAACCAAAAATAATTGAACTAAACAAAGTTTGTGATCTGGCAATCTCAGTTAACAGTTCTGGGTCTCTGGGGGTTACCCTCCCTCTATGCTCAGATATTGTACATCTATGCTCAGGTATTGTACATTGTACTGGTGGCATTCAGGGAAATGTTGAGATGTGTGTTGTCATGGTTATAACTGGGAAGTCACGTGGTGGTCCATAGAAATACATATGTTTATGGTATAGTAGGGTTGCTGTATGTATGCTTCAAATATTGATTTATTGGTGAGTGGCACATGACATGTACAATGTTCCAGTACACATTGGTATCTTTATTACAGTTTTTCTCAGTCGCTTTGGTGCATTTCTTAGATCAAAAGTGCAATTCTTGATACTACTTGTACAAATTCCAAATCATCTAGTCACTTGTGCACATCATTAAAGCAATTTCTTATTCCTTTGAACAAATTGCAATTGATAATGTACAAGTGTCACCTTTTTTCCACATGATCAATTGCTCATGTCATGTTGATCAAAATATAGTAGATGGATCTCTGTTGAATAGTCTTACCCCTCAAAACATCTAGGCATTAGTTCCTTGCATAAGCCATTACATGCAAAATTTTTGAACTATTTGTCATAAACTGTCAAGCATAGTTTTACACATTTCTATTCGAAATGTTTTGTACAAAAACGTGAATTGATGAATCGTGCAGGTGAAATTGACCCTCACTCATGAAGGAATGTAAAGTGTTAGTTCAACCAACAATCAACCAGTTGTCTAAATTGCTCAAAGGTGCATCTCATGAAGAATCAATTGGCAATCATATATAGACAGACCACAACGCAGAGTTGCAATTTTCCAATAATGGATGGACCAGGAAACGAATAGGGTCAACAGCCAAGAGGAGGAAGAAGAGGATCAAGGATGCGCAGTGGAAGGCAAAACAGAGGAAGAGGCAGAAGAGGACATAGGCGCATATCTGATGACATAAGGGCCACTATTGTAGACCATGTTGTCAATCATGGCCTTACAATGGCTGAGGCGGGTCGAAGGGTGCAGCCAAATATTGGGAGATCAACCGTGTCCTCAATAGTTCAAACGTTTCGAAGAGAGAACTGGTATGTCCACCAATGTACAGTACACTGTTACTGTATATAAGCAGTAAACTGTATACTTCCTACAATGCTTCATATTACAGTAGTCCACTTGTATTTCACAGCATACAGAAATATACTCTATACAGATACATATTGCACCTTACATGCCCCCACCTGTAGGTTTTACAGTAAAATGTGTTTGCATAGTTTTTGTCGACATGAAAGTGTGCGATGCATCACTGCATTTTTCCCCACATAGGACTACAAGATGACCTCAAACCGGTGGCAGAGGACGCCTTTTCACACCTCAACAGGAGGAGGCTATTTGCACCATGGTCCGAGCAAACAATGCCATGAGACTCAGGGAAGTACAAAGGACCATTATAGAAGACAACGATGTCTTTGAAAACATCCATACGGTTAGCATCTCAACCATCGACAGGGTGCTGCATAGAAACCAGATGAGTATGAAACAGCTGTACCGTGTACCATTCCAAAGGAATGAGGACAGAGTTAAGGAGCTACGGTACCAGTATGTACAGGTAAAACATATATCTATGTAACTACTTTACAGCAACATTTTATAGTGATACATAGTACAGTAAGCATAAACTTCACACATTTCCATTGCTGTGGAAGGAACATGCAATAGATGTACATTTTATGTCACTCTTTCTTACCAAAACAAATTCAACTGTGTGTTCTGGGATATAGTGTATAATGGAGTTGGAATCAAGTGAACCCTCTCACAACTTTGTATACGTGGATGAGGCTGGCTTCAACCTGACCAAATGCAGAAGACGGGGTCGGAATATCATCGGTCACAGAGCTACTGTGGATTTGCCAGGCCAACGGGGAGGAAATATCACCATGTGTGCTGCTATTTCGGAGCATGGTGTCCTAACCCATATCCCCCTTATAGGGCGATACAACACCCAGCATCTACTCAACTTTTTAGAGACTCTCTACAGGGCTCTCATCCCTGATGATGAGAGGGGTCTGTTTAGAGAGGATTTTCCAAAGTATGTGGTCATTTGTGATAATGTGAGTTTCCATCGATCAAACATCATAAGGCAATGGTTTGTGACCCACCCGAGGATGCTCATAGAAGTTCTTATTCACCATTCCTTAACCCAATTGAGGAGTTATTTTCAGCATGGAGGTGGAAGGTGTACGATCGTCAGCCACACACACAGATGACCCTGCTGGCTGCAATGGATGCAGCATGTGAGGACATCACAGTAGACGCCTGCAGAGGATGGATAAGGCATTCCAAAAGATTCTTTCTACGTTGCATTGGAAGGGAAAATATCCGGTGTGATGTGGATGAGAATATGTGGGCTGACAGACAGGAACGTCTGGATGTGTAGAGACAGCACAACAGTGCTGCGGGCAAAGTTGTGCCTTAGGGGTGGTTTCCTGTGTTTCTTTCTAATTTAGTTTTTTTTTCCTTTGTGCCCCTTGGGTTGTCCAGTCTCTTTCAATCAATAACCCACATACAGTAATATGTAAATAGTACTGTTGAAATTGATATATGCCATAGAAGTGCAGCCTTGTGCATTTTCAATACAGTAACTGTCATCCAAACTGTAGCCTAAGTTTACATCAGGTAATACTGTCAAAGTACACAGTTACATTGACAACATGCCTAAACATTTTGACGACCTTGTTCGTGAACAATGACTCAATGACTCAATGACTTATCATTCTGATGACACTGACATGATCATTGGCATTAATATTTACTTTTGAGAGATGTACTAAGGATTTTTAGTGACTGACTAGCTTTAGAAACATATCTATTTTATATTGCAGTTTGTACAAATTGTTCTGAGAAATGCACTTATTATTTTGCACATGTTAGTGATGAAGTGAAAAATGCACCAAAGCGACTGAGAAAAACTGTAAGACCTACAGTATGTCACAGTCACTGGAAATCGCAGAAAAACGTTTTTAACCGAAATATGGAAATTAGTGTTGTTATGTAACTAGTCCCTCTGTTTCCAAACCATTTTTCCTGTCTGTAAAATAGGTCAACAAATCTGTTCATTCCATGCTCTATCTGCAGCATGCCGAATGTCTCACGCTACTGAACTCACCCCTGGTGTCTCTGTGAGCTACATGTGAGCACATTGCTAGGCAGACAGACAGACAGACAGACAGACAGACAGACAGACAGACAGACAGACAGACAGACAGACAGACAGACAGACAGACAGACAGACAGACAGACAGACAGACAGACAGACAGACAGACAGACAGACAGACAGACAGACAGACAGACAGACAGACAGACAGACAGACAGACAGACAGACAGACAGACAGACAGACAGACAGACAGACAGACAGACAGACAGACAGACAGACAGACAGACAGACAGACAGACAGACAGAGTGATTGTGGCTTTAGACAGGCAGAGTGATCGTGCCAGACAGGCAGAGTGATCGTGGCAGGGCCATATGTAGGAGCAGTAGCAGACACAGCAGAGAGAGGTCAGGGGTCAGGGAGGGTTTGGGTTTCCTGCTCACAGCCTCCTGTAGAGCCCAGTCAGAACCCTTCCTCCACCACCCCACAGCCCAAGCTCCCTCCCAAGGAACAATATTAGTGTTGAAGCAGCATGGGGAGGATAGGGGAAAGAAGGAGGGAAGAGTGGAGAGAAGGAGAGAGAGGGGGATTTCTCTTCCTCTTCTGTCTGAGCTGTGGCTCTGGGTTGGGTTCCAGAGGAGTGACACACAGAGGAAAGAGGCACATCCATTCTCTATACTCCTCACTACCGGACATGCAGAAGCTCCTCGTGTTCAACCACACATGAACAGACATCTGTGGAAGGGCATGTACGTAACAGCATCTGTCTGGGTGTGTACGATTGTGTGTGTGTGTGGTGAGAGAGGCGCTCTTTTTATAAACACATCAGTCGGGCTGACAGAGCACAGCGGGGTTAGAGAGAGCTGGAGAGAGCCACGACATAGGCCTCATAAAAAATCACTTCTAATTTATTTCCCCCCAAATTGGAAAGTGTACGCTCACACCTGACTAAATCATCATGCATCAACTAGAGACGGCCCCCTACTGCACACAGGCGAAACCCAAGCCCAGCTTTGCTGCGCGGCCCAAGCCTGCGAGGTAGAGAAAACATACGGACACAGTCCTTAATGGTTTCTGCAGATGTGCTGCTCCTGATAGCCGCCTGGCCCCCACTATTCAACTTGACTTTATCAAATTTGTCATCTCACCTTTTTTTCCTGGCTGGTGTGGCCTCGGAATGCCCTCGGACACTCTCCGGCTCACCCTCTCTCATAGTTATTTCCCTCTCTCACCCCCATTCCCTCGCTGTTCCTCCTTCCATCTCATCTGTCACTCACAGGCAAATTGGCACACTATTTCTCTCTCTCTCTCTCTCTCTCTCTCTCTCTCTCTCTCTCTCTCTCTCTCTCTCTCTCTCTCTCTCTCTCTCTCTCTCTCTCTCTCTCTCTCTCTCTCTCTCTCTCTCTCTCTCTCTCTCTCTCTTTCTCCCTCTCTCTCTCCCTCTCTCTCTCCCCTCTACAGTGTCTCTCTGGGGTCCCACCCCCTGGACCTAATGTGGAACATATATATTATTATTCGGCATTAGCACGGCTATCATAAACTTGACAAACACTAAACAAACAAATGCAGGTGGACTTTCAAGCTGGGGTGTCAGGGGAGGCCGGGGGCAGAGGGCTGGGAGGACCAAAGTGATGTCACTCCTACACCACTGCACTGGGGCCCACGGTAGACCCCTGGGGAACACAGCGGAGGTCCACCCAGGCAGACATGCACCCAAGTAGAGCCTAGCTGTAGGCTACACTATCACACACAGAACCGCACTGCCCTAATTATGCTTTAGGAATATGCAGTACTTGCAGACTCGTCAAAAGCTGCAGAGCTGAGAACAGTTAGCAGATAAGCCATACATGTTAACACTAAACTCTGACGCGACCTTGACCTTGTAACATTACGCCAAACCATGGCTTAACGTCACTATCTAATGAAATCTCTGAGCTGGGAGTTAACACACAAACAGAATAACAACATTCTGAGCTTATCAAACAAAAACAGAGAGGAGAAATGAGTGGGGGAGTAGGACAGACAGAGGAGAGAGAGCAGTCAGTCGTGCACACAGCGAGCACTCATACAAACTGTCACATACACACAGGTACAAAGAGGAACACACAAGCACACCCACATACGCACGCTTACACAAATATGCGTACATGCACACACACACACGCACACACACACACACACACACACACACACACACACACACACACACACACACACACACACACACACACACACACACACACACACACACACACACACACACACACACACACACACACACTCAAATCAAAAACAGATAATAAACAAAGAGACAAAAATCCAAACAGATGACATTTATGTACTTTGGAACGACACACCAGAGAAATCATCTGTGTGTTATGATACTGTTCCAAATAGCTCATAGAGTTGGCTCTAGGTGTCACTGTCTGTATGGGTGTATTACAGAGGGTGGTGAAAGAGGTGGGAGATGGGGTAGAAGATGGTGCCGACGGAGAAGGCCGACATCTTACGAGTTCCAACTCGACTTTGAAATGTATTGACTTTTTGTGTTTATCTTTATTTATTTTTGGTACAGAAAGTTCATACTATTATCACATATGACCGCCAAGGACTTTTGGACATCAAATCCGACTTCAACTCCGACTCAGATGTTCCCTTGTTCACACCGGACCCTATTCCTTTCTTCATGGGCTACCAAAACGCTGCAGGCATAGCTGCAGTAGATGGGCTGGCGTTCTGGTGAGAAAATTGTCCGGCTCTCCCCTCCGTTTAATTGGCAAATGTCCAGTCACTCAGGAATAAGATGGTTAAGCTTCATACAAGAGGATCCTATCAGAGAGACTTGAAAAGCTGCAATATTATGTGCCTTGCAGAGACGTGATTGGCTGAATCTAAGAACATGGCACTCAGTGGTTTATCCATGCAGCAGCACAATTGGACGACATTGGCCTCGGGTGTGCATTTTCATAAAGAGGAGGGGTGTGCATTTTCATAAAGAGGAGGGGTGTGCCTTTTCATAAAGAGGAGGGGTGTGCATTTTCATAAAGAGGAGGGGTGTGCATTTTCATAAAGAGGAGGGGTGTGCATTTTCATAAAGAGGAGGGGTGTGCATTTTCATAAAGAGGAGGGGTGTGCCTTTTCATAAAGAGGAGGGGTGTGCCTTTTCATAAAGAGGAGGGGTGTGCATTTTCATAAAGAGGAGGGGTGTGCCTTTTCGTAAAGAGGAAGGGTGTTTTCATAAAGTATTTTTTCATAAAGGGGAGGGGTGTGCATTTTCATAAAGAGGAGGGGTGTGCCTTTTCATAAAGAGGAGGGGTGTGCATTTTCATAAAGAGGAGAGGGGTGTGCAGGTGTGCCTTTTCATAAAGAGGAGGGGTGTGCATTTTCATAAAGAGGAGGGGTGTGCATTTTCATAAAGAGGAGGGGTGTGCCTTTTCATAAAGAGGAGGGGTGTGCATTTTCATAAAGAGGAGGGGTGTGCATTTTCATAAAGAGGAGGGGTGTGCATTTTCATAAAGAGGAGGGGTGTGCCTTTTCATAAAGAGGAGGGGTGTGCCTTTTCATAAAGAGGAGGGGTGTGCCTTTTCATAAAGAGGGGGGGTGTGCATTTTCATAAAGAGGGGGGGTGTGCCTTTTCATAAACAACAACTGATGCGCTGCTTCCAGTGTGAAGGAAATCTCTAGCTTTTGCTCAACTGATATAGAATACCTCATGGTAAGATGCAGACCTTTTTATCTACCAAGAGCATTCACATGTGTAATTATCACTACTGTCTACATCCCTCCACAAGCCAACACCAATTGGCACTCAACAAACTGCTTGGGGTGATAAACAAACAGGCAACCTCACAGCCAGAGGCAGCGTTTCTGGGGGCAGAGACTTTAAACGTTCTACCAACACGACTCCTGCGCCACTCGGAGCGCTAAAACTCTAGACCACTTCTATTCTACCCACAGAAATGCATACTATGCCCTCCCTCGCCATCCCTTTGGCAAATCAGACCACGACTCTATCCTCCTGCTTCCTGTTTACAAACAAAAGCTCAAACCAGAAATCCCAGTGACATGTTCAACATGAAAGTGGTCCAAGGAAGCAGGTCCGAGGCTACAAGACTATTTTGCTAGTACAGACTGGGATATGTTCCCGGCATTCGTCCGATAGCATTGAGGAGTTTACCACAACAGTCGCAGGCTTCATCAATAAATGCATAGACTACGTCCTTCCCACAGTGACTATACGAAAGTATCCAAACCAAAAACCATGGATTACAGGCAGTATCCGCACTTGGCAAAAGGCTAGAGGTACCGCTTACAAGGAATGGGACATGGACACATACAAGAAAGTCCATTACGACCTTTGATGAGACATCAAATATGAAAAAGGACAATATAGGAGGTAGGTGGAATCCTATTACACTGGCTTCGACGCTCGTCGGATGTGGCAAGGCTTGCAGATGATAATGGATTACAAAGAGAAACCCAGCCGTGAGATGCACAGTGACGCAGAACTCCCAAACGAGCTAAATGCCTTTTATGCTCGCTTCGAGAAAAACAACACAGTCTTGTATGAAAGCCCCTGTTGTTCAGGATGACTGTGTGATCTCGCTCTCCGTGGCCAGTGTGAGTAAACCCTAGATCGCCGGGCCCAGATGGAATACCAGGGCGTGTTCTCAGAGCTTGCACAAACCAGCTGCCAAGTGTCTTTACAGACATTTTCAATCTCTCCTTGTCCCAGTCTGTAATCCCAACATGTTTCAAGCCGACCACCATTGTCCCTGTTCCCAAGGACTCCAAGGTAACCTGCCTAAATGACTATCGCCCTCTAGCACACACATTTGTCATTATAAAGGGCTTTGAAAGACTGGTCATGACTCACATCAACACCCTTATCCCAGACACCCTGGACTCACTCCAATTCGCATACCACCTCAACAGAGGGTAGGCAACAACACCTCTGCCACGCTGACCCTCAACACGAAGGCCCCTCAGGGGTGTGTGCTTCGTCCCCTCCTGTATTCCATGTTCACCCACGACTCCAACAGTCCACGCACGACTCAAACACCATCTTCAAGTTTGCTCATGACATGACGGTGGTAGGCCTGATCACCGACGGCAATGAGACAGCCTACAGGGAGGAGGTCAAAGACTTGACAGTGTGGTGCCATGACAACAACCTCTCCTTCAAGTAAGACCAAGGAGCTGATCGTGGACGGCAGGAGAAAGAGGGGAGAGCACACCCCCATCCACATTGACGGGGCTGTAGTGGAGCGGGTTGAGAGCTCCTTCTTGTCCACATCACTAAGCACTTAACATCAAATCAAATCAAAGTTTATTGGTCGCTTACACAGTTTAGCAAATGTTATAGCATGTGCAGCGAAATGCTTGTGTTACTAGATCCTAACAATGCAGTAAACATGGTCCACACACACCCGCACAGTCATGAAGAGGGTACAACAGTCTCTTCCCCCTCAGGAGGCTGAAAAGATTTGGCATGGGCCCTTGGATCCTCAAAGTTTTCTACAGCTGCACCATCAGGAGAATCTTGACTGGCTGCATCACTGCTTGTTATGGCAAATGCTCCGCTTTTGACCGCAAAGCGCTACAGAGGGAGGTGCGGACTGCCTAGGGTGTAAGCTCCTTGCCATATAGGAACTCTATATCAGCTGGTGTCAGAGAAATTGAAAGGAAGGCCTGCAGTGGCAAGACATAGGTAGAAGTGTGTGTGTGTACATGTATGGAGGAGACCTGGAGGTATCTTTGCGCTCTCTCTCTCTCTCACTCTCTCACTCATCCTCCCCGGAATAGGTCTCTGGGATGAGTAACTATCTCTGCAGGCCCTCACCAGATGTTAAACTCTGTATAACCCATGGCAGGCTAATCCAGACAGCTCCCTGAGCCTGCCTGCATCACGTCTCCCCTGCCTGACCCTCTATCTTTCCCCACTGGCACCCTCACTTCCCTGTGTCCATATGAGCCCATGATGTCATAAGACCTGTTTATACCTGGTTCTAACATGCATCCTTTGTCCCGATCTTGTCCACTATTTGATTGTGCCCACAGCTTTGGACAAGTGTAGACGATTGTGATCAGATCGCCCTGACAACCTCCAGAGATTGTCAGACACGTATTGTGTAGATGGATCTGTACAGTGAAACTATTTAAATCATCATTATCCCGCCCTCTAAAATAATTGATTTTGACCTATGGCATCAATATGTGTCTAAAAATTTTATTTTGAAAGAATATCTGTCAAATAATTTGCATACAGGGAGCGACCACAATACGGACACAATACTAAATTGTCATACTTGAGTAAAAGTAAAGATACCTGGTAAATTGCTACTTGAGTAAAGTCTAAAAGTATCTGGCTTTAAATGTACTTAAGTACAGTGGTAGAAAAAGTACTCAATTGTCATAGTTGAGTAAAAGTACAAAGTAAAAGTAAATGCTATACATCAAATTCCTTATATTTAGCAAACCAGACGGCACGATTTTTGTATTATTACTAAATACGAACCAACAATCAGACATAATTTACAAAACACAGTATTTGTGTTTTGTGAGTCCACCAGATCAGAGGCAGTAGGAATGACAAAGCGTTATATTGATAGATGCCCTAATTCAGTTCTGCTGGAGCATTCTAAATGTAATGAGTAATTTTAGGTGTCAGGGAAAATGTACGGAGTAAAAAGTACATTCTTTTCTTTAGGAATGTAGTGGAGTAAAAGTAAAAGTTCTCAAAAATATAAAAGTAAAGTACAGATACCCCCCCAAAAACGACTTAAGTAGTACTTCAAATGATTTTTTTCTTAAGTTCTTTACACCACTGCTATTCGACTTCACCCTACCACTCTCTGCCCTGCAGACAGGGAGTGACGGAGAGGTGAGGCCCAGTGTGTGTGGACGTTGACGTTCCACCAGTCAACAGACTCAGTAGCCCTATTCAGCCATCCCCATGTGTATAGTGATCCTGGGCTCAGGGCAGGTGAGACCCTGCGGTATGTTATGTGTTATGTAATGAAGGAGGACATCATCCATCAATGCGATGCTCTAGGATGCCGCTGAACTGTGACACACTATATCAGGGCTAACATGAGATGATCCATCTCTGGTGTTTTTAGCTGATGTTTCCCGTGAGCGTTAGTGACAGGGGACACGTTTTCCAAAGTCCAATAAAATTGAGTTCGATTTTGTTCAAATTTAGGCTCTGGAGACTTTTCAACTCATTTATCATGATAATGATCAGCGCAAAGCTAACAACAAACAAGCCATCGGACAAACAAACAAACAAACAAACAAACCAAACGATAGACCGACAGGGTGACGTCTGAGTTCAGCTCAGGCTCAGTGGTGATCAATCAGAGTAACACGAGCAGAGTGATCAGTGATCACACCAAGGCCTGCTGATTGGTGTGTGATGAATGATCCAGTGGGTCCCCTGGCCAGAGCCAGTATGCTGCAGGCTGCAGGGACGTAACTAAAGCCCGGCCAACAAAATACGCGGCCCTGTTCAAAGGCCTGTTTGTGTTATTACAGCTTGCCCAGCTGCTCAGAACAGACAAACACTTAGTGCTCTGAGATACAGACCTCCCACCCCAGCACACCCTAGCCAAAAACTCTGGACACTCCTTAGAAGCTGCCCAGGGATGGACAAGTAAACACACACAGAGAGACAAGTGTCACTCCAAAGAGCAGGAAACTTTTTTTTTCTGTGTGATGGATAATAAAGAGTATATTTCTTAGAAAATTGCTCCATTAGAAAAGCATTTCCGGTCTGTGTTTTGATCTCATTTCCTCTCACACACCCTCTCTCCCTCTCTGGTATTTCAGCCAGTAATTCTGCAACATTCAGGTCCAGAGGTGAGCAGAGGGGCATTTGCCCCATCTGTCTTTCCCTGTGCTAGCTGGGCCTGTAGTCACGAGAGAGAGAGAGAGAGAGAGAGAGAGAGAGAGAGAGAGAGAGAGAGAGAGAGAGAGAGAGACAGAGAGAGAGAGAGAGAGAGAGAGAGAGAGAGAGAGAGAGAGAGAGAGAGAGAGAGAGAGAGAGAGAGAGAGAGAGAGAGAGAGAGAGAGAGAGAGAGAGAGAGAGAGAGAGAGAGAGAGAGAGAGAGAAAGAGGTCCTTCAGACATGTACACACATGCACATTCACACCTTCACACATGCACACACACATACACACACACACAAACACACTTCTACCTACAAGTCTTGCCATTGCAGGTTGTCTAAAAATGGCTCCCTCAAATGTGCTGATTAAGTTCTGAGTAAACTAACTCTCCCTACCTCTCTCCTCTTCTCCTCCTCCTCTCGTCATCCTGCTCTCTCCCTCCCTGTGTGCCTGTATGTAACATCAGTAAAGCTGTCAGCCGGCCCAGCCAAGGTAAACAGCCCAGCGCTAGGTTCAGGGGTGATGGGGGCCGGGATCTTTTTCCTAAAGAACCCAGGGACCCCTGGAGGCTCCTGGCTGGGGCCGGGGAGGGGCTGAGGGGGGAAGACGATCCCCTCAATTGCCCCCACAGTAACACACTGGCCAGTCTCTCCCCCTGATCTGCATCTGTGTACACAACCCCTCTCAACAGGATCCCCTTCACACGTACACACACACTCACTCATTCATTCACTTGCAGGCCTTTCTCCCTATATCAGCCCTGGGTCAACACAAAATGCCAACACACACATGCACGTGAGCACACACAGACACTTGCACAATTTCTTATTGTGTACTAAGATAAATGTCGTAAAATGTGTCACCATACAAGCATTTGCTTTCAGGCGAAAATATAATGGAAACATGGAACTGAGTTGGTGGCGAACTCTGCCTGCAGGTAATCCACACAGC
Source organism: Oncorhynchus gorbuscha (assembly GCF_021184085.1). Taxonomy (NCBI): domain Eukaryota; kingdom Metazoa; phylum Chordata; class Actinopteri; order Salmoniformes; family Salmonidae; genus Oncorhynchus; species Oncorhynchus gorbuscha. Next base: position 35,644,437 of record NC_060187.1, read on the forward strand.
AAAGATAGAGGGAGGAAGAGAGATGGGGAGAGAGGGAGGAAAAGAGCAGTGACATCACTCACCCAAGAGTGACCCGTCTCCAGCCCTCATAAGCAGCTCCCACAGAGGCAGCAGAGAGAGGGGAGAGAGATGGAGACCTTCCAGGAGCTGCAAATCAGACAGAGCAGCACTAAAACTGAACAACTGTAGGGAGGGAGATAAAGAAGCAGGGGAGAGAGGGGGGTAGAGGACAACAGAAAGAGGGAAGAGAAGAGTGGTGTGAGGGAGAAAAATATGGGAAAGAATGAGAAAGAGAAAGAGAGAGAACGAGAGAGAGAGAGAAAGAGAGAGAGAAAGAGAGAGATAGAAAAAGAGAGAGAGAGAGATAAAGAGAGAGAGAGAGAGAGAGAGAGAGAGAGAGAGAGAGAGAGAGAGAGAGAGAGAGAGAGAGAGAGAGAGAGAGAGAGAGAGAGAGAGAGAGAGAGAGAGAGAGAACGAGAGAGAGGGATAGAAAAAGAGAGAGAGATAAAGAGAGAGAGATAAAGAGAGGGGTTTAGAAGAAAGGGGGCTCTAGGCAGTCATGCCAGGAAAAGCATGTAGAATTGAATTAGGGGAGCAAGCAGAGGAGAGCAGAGGAGAGCAAGAGAGGAAAGGAGGGGTGTGAGGAGGAAGAGGAGGACCATTACCATTTCAACATCAGCCGTTACATCTCCTGCGGCTGAAAAATCTGTCCAGAAAGAGAGGAAATGGTACCGGCACGGATGGAATGATGGAGAAGGAGAGATAGGGACTGAGTCTGGGAAACCCTGCTGTACAGTGGCAGAAATACAAAAGAGGCCAATCAGAAAGAAAAAGAAAAAGAAATGTGGTGAAAGAGAGAGAGGATGTAGAAAGAGAGATAGAAAAGAGGCAGGGATATATATTTAGATCTATGAGACTACACAAAGAGACCACTAGAGACCCGGCCCTCCAGCACAAGCTTTCTAGCTCCAGCCGTCCAGCTTCAGCCCTCCAGCCCTCCAGTCCTTCAGCACCAAACCGCCAGCACGAGGACCAGCCCTTCAGCCCTGGGCTTCCTGTCCCTGCTCCTCATCAATCTTGGCCAGCCACAATGGCCTGTGACATCGCCAAGCAGGGCAATGAGGAAGACAAACAGCCATGGGCACGCAGCCCCCCCCATCCCCGTGCTGCATCGCCCCGCTCCGCCAGGCCCCACTCCGCCGGGCCCCACTCTGCCAGGCCCAGCTCTCACCCAGCCTGGCCCATCAAACCACATCCTCCCAACGCACACATCCCTAGGACAAACTTCCTGCTCCCAACCCAAACACTGGAGGAATGACAGGGGAGAGAATGAGAGGTGCAGGGGAAAAAAGGGATGAAGGAGAAAAACTGGAGACAGAAAGCAAATGAGAGAGAGAGACTGCCTGGGTGGGCACAGAAACAGAGAAGTTTGGAATGGAGAGAATGATGTATAGGGACAGAAGAATGGTAGGCTGTCAGTCTGTCTAGTTTCTTCCTTTGACCTACTCATACTGATAAACTCTGGATAATAATAATAATAATAATAATAATAATAATAATGTATTACATTTGTAAATCACTTTTTATTATACAAGAATACTCTCTTAAGTGCATAAAATAAAAGTGCATAAAATAAAACTTGTCACAAAAAAAGTATATATATATATATATATATATATATATATATATATATATATATATATATAATGTGCAACAATTTCAAAGATTTTACTGAGTTACAGTTCATGTAAGGTAATGAATTGAAATAAATGAATTATGCCCTAATCTATGGATTTCACATGACTTGGTAGGGGCGCAGCCATGGGTGGGCCAAGCCCAGCCAATCAGGAGGAGTTTTTCCGGGCCTATCCAGTGGCGCAGTGGTCTAAGGCTGTGCCACTAGAGATCCTGGTTCGAGTCCAGTCTCTGTCGCAGCTGGCCGCAACCAGGAGACCCATGAGGTGGTGCACAATTGCCCAGCGTCGTCCCGTTTAGGGGAGGGTTTGGCCAGTCGTGATGTCCTTGTCCCATCGCGCTCTAGCGACTCCTGTGGTGGGCCGGACGCAGTGCACGCTGACACGGTTGTCAGGTGTCGGTGTTTCCTCTGGAAACCGCTGGCTTCTGAGTTAAGTGGGCATTGTGTCAACAAGCCGTGCGGCTTGGCAGGTCCGTGTTTCAGAGGACACACGGCACCCGACCTTCGCCTCTCCCGAGACCATACGGGAGTTGCAGCGATGGGATAAGACTGTAACTATCGATTGGATATTCAGGAGAAAAGCGGGGTAAACAAATATATACATAAATTAAAAATTTAAAAATTAAATGACAAGTTTTCTCACAAAATACTAATCTCCCTCTCGGATAATCCCGCAGGTTGGGTCCTGGACTGGCATGGTCTGTTGTGAGGCCGGTTGGACATACTGCCATATTCTTTAAAACGACGTTGGATGTGGCTTATGATAGAGAAATTAACATTAAGTTCTCTGGCGCCAGCTCTGTTGGACATTCCTGCAGTCTGCATGCCAATTGCATGCTCCCTCAAAACTTGAGACATCTGTGGTTTTGTGTTGTGTGACAAAATTTTAGAGTGGCCTTTTATTGTCCCCAGCACAAGGTGCACCTGGGTAATGATCATGCTGTTAAATCAGCTTCTTGATATGCCACACCCCTAAGGTGGATTGATTATCTTGGAAAGGGAGAAATGCTCACTAGCAGGGATGTAAACAAATTTGTGCACAAAAAATGTAGAGAAATTAGCTTTTTGTACATTTTGTTTAATTCAGCTCATGAAACATGGGACAAACACTTTACATGTTGCGTTTATATTTGTTTTCAGTATACAGTGCATTCGGAAAGTATTCAGACCACTTCACTTTTGCACGTTTTGTTACATTATAGCCTTATTCTAAAACTGATTAAATAGATTTTTTCCCTCATCAATCTACATACAGTACCCATTAAAAAAATGTGTTTTTTTAGAAAAGACACCTAAAGACTCTCAGACCATGAGAATCAAGATTCTCTGGTCTGATGAAACCGAGATTGAACTCTTTGACCTGAATGCTAAGCGAAATGTCTGGAGGAAACCTGGCACCATCCTTATGGTGAAGCATGGTGGTGGCAGCATCATGCTGTGGGGGTGTTTTTTAGCAGCAGGGACTGGGAGACTGGTCAGGATTGAGGGAAAGATGAACAGAGCAAAGAACAGAGAGATCCTTGATGAAAACCTGCTCCAGAGCGCTCAGGACCTCAGACTGGGCCAGAGGTTCATTTTCCAACAGAACAACAACCCTAAGCACACAGCCAAAACAATTCAGGAGTGGCTTCGGGACAAGTCCGTGAATGTCCTGGAGTGGTCCAACCAGTGCCTGGACTTGAACCCGATCAAACATCTCTGGAGAGACCTGAAAACAGCTGTTCAGCGATGCTCCCCATCCAACCTGACAGAGCTTGAGAGGATCTGCAGAGAAGAATGGGAGAAACTCTCCAAATACAGGTGTGCCAAGCTTGTAGCGTCATACCCAAGAAGACTTGAGGCTGTAATATCTACCAAAAGTGCTCGAAACAAAGTACTGTGACATTTATTTTTTACATTTTTAATATATTTGCAAAAATGTCTAAAAAAACTGTTTTTGCTATGTCATTATGGGGTACTGTGTGTAGATTGATGAGGGAAAAAACAGTTACATCCACTTTAGAATAAGGCTGTAAAGTAACAAAATTTGGAAAAACTCAAGGGGTCTAAATACTTTCCAATTACACTGTATATACAGTTGAAGTCAGAAGTTTACATACACTTAGGTTGCAGTCATTAAAACTCGTTTTTCAACCCATCCACAATTTAAAACAAATTATAGTTTTGGCAAGTCAGTTAGGACATCTACTTTGTGCATGACACAAGTAATTTTACCAACAATTGTTTACAAACAGATTATTTCACTTATAATTCACTGTATCACAATTCCAGTGGGTCAGAAGTTTATGTACACTAAGCTGACTGCCTTTAAAAAGCTTGGAAAAATCCAGAAAAGTATGTCATGGCTTTAGTCAATTGGATGTGTACCTGTGGATGTGTTTCAAGGCCTACCTTCAAACTCAGTGCCTCTTTGCTTGACATCCTGGGAAAATCTAAAGAAATCAGCCAAAAATGGTAGACCTCCACAAGTCTGGTTCATCCTTGGGGGCAATTTCCAAATGCCTGAAGGTACCACGTTCATCTGTACAAACAATGGTGCACAAGTATAAACACCATGGGACCACGCAGCCGTCATACCGCTCAGGAAGGAAAAGCGTTCTGTCTCCTAGAGATGAACTACTTTGGTGTGAAAAGTGCAAATCAATCCCAGAACAACAGCAAAGGACCTTGTGAAGATGCTGGAGCAAACAGGTACAAAAGCATCTATATCCACAGTAAAACAAGTCCTATATCGACATAACCTGAAAGGCCGCTCAGCAAGGAAGAAGCCACTGCTCAAAAACCTCCATAAAAAGACAGACTACGGTTTGCAACTGCAGATGGGGACAAAGATCATACTTTTTGGAGAAATGTCCTCTGGTCTGATGAAACAAAAATAAAACTGTTTGGCCATAATGACCATCTTTATGTTTGGAGGAAAAGGGGGAGGCTTGCAAACTGAAGAACACCATCCCAACCGCGAAGCACGGGGGTGGCAGCATCATGTTGTGGGCGTGATTTGCTGCAGGAGGGTCTGGTGCACTTCCTAAAATCGATGGCATCGTGAAGTAGGAAAATTGTGTGGATATATTAAAGCAACATCTCAAGACATCAGTCAGGAAGTTAAAGCTTGGTCGCAAATGGGTCTTCCAAATGGACAATGACCCCAAGCATACTTCCAAAGTTGTGGCAAAATGGCTTAAGGACAACAAAGTCAAGGTATTGGAGTGGCCATCACAAAGCCCTGACCTCAATCCTATAGAAAATTTGTGGGCAGAACTGAAAAAGCGTGTGCGAGCGAGGAGGCCTACAAACCTGACTCAGTTACACCAGCTCTGTCAAGAGGAAGGGGCCAAAATTCATCCAATTTATTGTGGGAAGCTTGTGGAAGGCTACCTGAAACGTTTGACCCAAGTTAAACAATTTAAAGGCAATGCTACCAAATACTGATTGAGTAAACTTATTATGTAAACTTCTGACCCACTGAGAATGTGATGAAATAAATCATTATCTCTAATATTATTCTGACATCGCTTCATTCCAGGGTTTTTCTTTAGTTTAACTATTTTCTATTTTTACTTTTTTTTTTACTCTTAATTTTTCAAGTCAATTCTTTGAGGGACAGGTATACAATGCAGATCCACAAGGATGGGGGTGATCTGGGCATACTTTTGGGTTTTTACTAAATCCTTGCGGCACTGTTTAGATGAGCTGTAATTTGTGAATTGAATTTGCAGGCAGATACCCGAAGTACTGTGTTCCCCTAATCAATTCTGGAGAAAATGAATGAATGGATGAGCTTTTCTGTGTCAGATGTGGTGAGAGAGGGTCTTCGGCGGGAGATGTTCTTACAGACGTGAGTAATAGGGGCATTGAAGGAGAGAGTAGGGTCAAATTTCACATCCAAGTTATTAATGACTGAGGAGAGGGGAATGGTATAGCCATCTATGGCAGGGAGGATGTTAGTGATCTGCTGTGGGGTGCCTATCAGCATTGCCTCTGTCTTATTGCTGTTGAGTTGGAGGAAGATGTATTCATCAATGAGCTCTGCACTCAGAGTGGCCTAAGATATCCTTACCATCCCAAAGGCTCAATGCTAAAATAAGTATATTTGTACTCAATTATCCTATTTGTGGTCCTACTCACACACTGAGAACACACAGCCCTGTGATGTCTACTCTCCTATTCTTTCTCTCCCTCCTCTCTGCATCTGCAGCATCTAAACACCTCCACTTAACCTCAATTTTTCTGCTCCTTACCATCCCCCCAACACTTCAGCCTCCTCTCTCAATCCATCTATTCATTCATCCATTCCCATCAGAAAAAACTCCTCACTGAAATGACTCTGAGCATTAATAATGAGGAGCATTATGACCCCCCACCACACATATACACACACACACACACACGACCAGATGCCCCTCCACACTGCTGTTGAGGCTGCAATCTCAGGCCACTTCACCTCTGTATCAGCCATTCACCACAGACGCCATTGTTCCCCTACAGCTCTTATTTCTTTATCTACATTTTTTTCTCTCTAAATAAGAAGCATTAGAGTGGCCTTGTCATCTTTCCCCCTTTTACTCTCTTTAGCTTTGAACTTGGGAGCTTACCACCGCAACCCTCTTCAAAACCAGGCATGTCACACGCACACAATACCATTTATGATACCTCACCGCCATCTTGTTTAATGCGCTTAGAAATACGTTGAATTGGTGCTAATAGGGCAGACACAGATGTGAAACACACACACACAAACACACGTGCCCACGTACAGCGGGCAGCAGTCATTATTTTGTGTTATTATGTGGATCCAGCAGGATGAATAACAGCTACGGAAAGAGGAGGTGAACAGAGAAGAGATCTCACTCTGGGAATGACAGACATTGCGCCCCCCTCTCTCCCTTTCCAACTGCATAACAAGTGTTAGCCCAGGAGTCTAGTTCGATCAGCCACACAAAAGAAGGATATTGATCTGTGTGTGTATAATGTGTCTGTGTACGTCTGCATGTGTGGCCTACGTATCTTTGCAGCTTCCACTGTCATATGACCTATCCTGCCAACATCCACTCCTGCATAAATACATATGGCCTACACAAACCCTGTGACTCAAAGATGCTTTGCTTTTGGCTCCAGGTGGGACATTTTAGACTTTCCTTGCAGATTATAGCTAATATGCACTAATTATAGCCGGTTGTCTCTCTGAGGTAAGCCATGCTTGCATTCATAAATCATCCATTCAATTTCTTCAAGGCTTTTCGTTGGATCTGGCTTCATGGAATTGATACAAACAGTAGTGGTGTAGATCAAAACAGCTTTTCCTAACTTCCTATCATTGAAAACTCCAACAAGAATGTAATTCAAATTGACTTCAAACATGTTTTGTCTGACTGCACACATTTTGCGCAAGGTGCTGAACCACATAAAAAGTGCTCTTGAGTCTCGTCAAACCTCTGCTTCTTGAAAACAACTGGATATATTTAGGCCAGCTGACACACTTCACATGTCTAAACCAGGACATGCTAGCTACAGAAGAGGGGGTTGCTGCCACTTCACACAATGCCAAAGCAGACCCTGTCAGTGAAGGTCCTGCCCAAGCAGATTATGCGTTATTGAGTTATTAATGAGAGGCTCTCTGTACTCTCTAACCCTTCCCCCTCTTCTCCCATTTTCTCTTTTCTCATTACTTCACCCAACTGCCTCCCATTGAGGCTGTCTCGGAGGGGGGCGAGTGGGAAGGGGAAAGGTTCTGGAGCGCGGTGGAACATTAAGAGTCTTGAGTCCCCCGGAGAACTTGAGTTCCCTTTGTGCACTTACTCAGGGTTCAGTCAGAGCCTGTGCACCTCGACCTGACGGTTTTGAGAAAATGGGGCAGGAGGGAGGTGTGTGGTGGGGAGGAGGTGGGGATGTAGAGAGAGCTTGGATGCTGCATTCTCCTCCACTGCCTCTTCACATAAGTGTGTTCTTGGGGTGTGACGTGACACTCTATAGCTGCTGTTGTGGTTGCTCTGTGCTGTTATCTGATGCGGCATCATATGGAACGACATTTTGTCAAATTGCAGTGGCACTTTTGAGGAAAACAACAAATCACTTGGAACAGCATGGAATAGGAAAACTGTCTTTCAAGAGCAAAATTCCTAGAATACACAGTTATGTATTCTGACAGTACACAATAATATCTAAAACAAACTCCTACTTTTGCCGCATGAATCTGCCTGTGCACAAAAATGTTGTGTAAAAGCATACAAAGTACTTGGATTGTAACCATAACAAAATAGATTTATTCAATAGTGTGACCAAACAAAATGTCTCAGAGTGATGCTGTAAATAGCCTGTTACACAACTTCAAGTGTTGTGCATAACAGCATGTTAGATTGTGAAAGAAGAAACAGTTACTTTGACAATTGTCTTTTAAACATAATGAGTTCTTAAAAAATAAGACCCTTCTAATAGTATCAAACACAACTAGCAGCTGAATAAGGCAGTACTAGTAAACGTTTTATTATGGCGCTACCTTCAAGAATGATACATTGCTTTATTTTTGTTGAAAAGTTGAACAATAATAAATAAATACCAATCAAATAAATGTATGTGCTGTGTAAGGTACCCTTATTGCTCTCTTTGTGTGTGTGTGTTTTCTCCCACATCTGCCCTCCCTCAGATCCATGTTGGTGGCGAGGCCCGGCTGCGAGCGTGTGGGGGGAGTTCGTTGGGACCTAGGGCGAGAGTGCAGTAGAGTAGGAGAGGAGAGAAGAGGGGAGGGTATAGGAGAGATAGACATGGACGACTCGGACACAGTGTCTGGTGGAGATTCCAGCTGAGCAAACAAAAACACCCAGAAACACCACAAACTTGAGGGTGTGGAAAAATGTGTGGGTATGGTAAAAGGTCAGATCCCCACCGTTACTAATTCAATTTCACAAACTGTAAGAAAACACCGGGTACAACATAGTAGCGGCTACAGACGCGTTCTTCCTCAAATGGAATGAGAGAGTGTAATCAGCATCTGGCGCGTTCTTGTTTCGTTACGCATTCGCACATCTTTGGACACTGAAATGAACTAACTAACTCGAATGAATGTAACTTCATGGAAGTTATACAGTGGACAATCGATTCTGAGCCCTCGTGCGGCTCTGTACAGCGCGGCAGCCAGCAGAGCCTTGTAACCGTGGTGGGCTTTTCAAGCCGTGGTCTGCACTACTCTGCTAAAGACATTAGTGCTACAATTCTAGGAGAACCGGGAGTCGCATAGACAGCGCTCACTTCTCTAAATAAACATTAGTCTTAAAAAGTTTGGCCCCTCGACCCCATCATGATCGCATTTCACTCTGGATAGTAAACTATATTTTTATCGCGAGGTTTTCAACTTCTTTCCGAAAACAAGCTCACATTCGAAAATATATTACGTGTCAACTTAAACAAAGTTGATTTTTCACCTTTCTTGGGGAGATACTGTACTTGATGTATTTTCTCTGCAAAATATAAAATGCAGCACAGACTTGTGTTTTGTTATACTGATTGTAATATATATTGGAAGAATAGACCTAAAAATAAAATATAAAATAAAAAACGTTTTATTTAGTGTACCAAAATATACCACATGTTCCTTAGTCGAGTAAACCTAATTTGAGAGGCTATTCATATTGTCCACCTTAATATTCTTCAAATTGAAACAGAACATATACACAAATAAATACATGTTAATACAAATAATATATAACACCTATATAAGTATAGACTGTGTAAACTGCAGGGAATAAATCAAGTAGTGCTATGCAACAACTGGAAGAACATTGAGGAGTGCCAATGCGCATGTTTTAAAGGGGTAGACATTTTGGGGGAAAGTTGATCAACACATTATTAAGTGCACATTTTCATGTTCAAATGTTTTGGTGTAGTGTCAGAATTAATTTAGAAATGTTCCATTGTGCGGAAAAAAATATATATATATGTTTGGAGAGCTCGAAGATCAAGTCTTAATAATTACCAGCTAGAAAGTAAATTTGCATCATAATTTTTTTTGATTATTTAATATTCTCTATGGGCAATTATTGGATATGAAATTACAACTAGCCTATATGTATGATTAGGCTTATACTCCGTGCGTAACAGGCCTATCTTGCGTAATAGGTTAACAAATAGGCCACAGCAGTTATGGGAAAACTAGGCCTGCAACAGTTAACCTCAAGGCTAATAAACGAAGAAGGAAGGCCTCATTGCCCCTCATAATATAGAGGTTAACTAATTTGAAGTTCTAAGAGTTTGATATGTTTTGCTCTTGCCTAGGCCCTATACATTCAGATTTCGGAAGCCTTTTCATTCCAACTCATAAGACGCGCCTTTTTCCAGCTTCCATTGATTCTAGTTTGTTCCATTCACACTCTCATCGAAGTGCCAAGGGACGTGTAGCCTATCAACATCCCCGCATAAAATGGACCTACTAGGTTACTCTACTAACGTATGTTGTTGTCTACTTCCGATAGTAATATCAGTGTGTTCGAGAACGGCCAACAGCTGTGCCTCTCTATCAAAGCAATACCTGGAAGGTCACAACACTCGCCCTCTCAAGTCCCGGGCGCTGCTCCAATAAGCCAACAACAACTCGAAGAAACGTCCCACTCCAAAAGAAAGACAGGGGTGGCTAGGTTGTCATGGAGATAATCATATTAAAGAAGTATACATCACACCCCTCACCCTGGAAACCCTGAGCTATCCCATGTCTTACCCCTCACCCCGCGCGTGCTCTCTGAGAGGGACGGGACAAGGAGCTGTGCATCGAGACATGCACGTGAACGGCGGGCTGGATCACCTGTTATCATAGTCTGGTAATCGGTGCAGTTTAATATCCACTATAATTAATCCCCCTGTGTTCTCTGTGTGTGGGATGCCAAACCAGCAGCAGGTGTCCGTCAGTGTTTCACACTGTGTCAAAAGTCGATGAGGCGAGCGCTTCCAAAGTTAATATTTTGCTTCCAGAGATGAGGGGAGTTCACTGTCTTTGCTTTATTTACACATTCTAAATTAATTAAGCAGAGGATTCCTCTGTCCGCTGTAAAAACACGGAGGGGGCGATGTGGAGCAGAGAAGGGAGGCCCTGATTTATTGTAGCAGTAGGCCCTCGGCTCCTCTCCTCCAGGCTTCGAGGTGCCTGGGGACCCCGGCCAACGCATTCCTGCACTATGTGGGCGCAAAGGACCTCTCATCTGCCTGCCTCTTTCACAGCCTAACAGCTCACAGTCTACAAAGGCCAAAGTTAAATAGTTTGAAAACTAAAGTGTTTTGCAGGCTAGGTAGGCCTATATCAGCAGCAAAGGAAACACCTCAATAGAATCTTTACAACTATCATTGACTGTAGCTCAGCATTCAACACCATAGTACCCTCTAAGATCATCATTAAGCTCTGGGCCCTGAGTCTGAACCCTGCCCTGTGCATCTGGGTCCTGGACTTCCTGACAGGCCACCCCCAGGTGGTGAAGGTGAAAACAACACTTCCACTTCGCTGATCCACAACAAAGGGGCCCCACAAGGGTGCGTGCTCAGCCCTATTCACCCATGACTGTGTGGCCACATATGCCTGCAACTCAATCTTAAAGTTAGCAGATGACACAACAGTAGTAAGCCTGATTACCAACAATGACGAGACAGTCGACAAGGAGGAGGCTAGGTCCCTAGCGGAAAGATGCCAGGAAAATAACCTCTCCCTCAACTTCAACAAAAAATGAAGGAGCTGATCATGGACTTCAGGAAACCGCAGAGCGAGCAGCCCCCTATCTACATCGATGGGGCCACAGTAGAGAACTGGAAAAAGTTTCAAGTTCCGCGACTTTCACATCACTGAAGATCTTAAATGGTCCACCCACACAGACCGTGTGGCGAAGAAGGCAAAACAGCCCATCTTAAACCTCAGGAGGCTGAAGAAATTTGTCTTGGCCCCTAAGACCCTCAGAAACTTTTACAAATGCACAATTGAGAGATATATCACCGTCTGGTACGGCAACAGCACTGCTAGCAACCGCAGGGCTCTCCAGAGGGTGGTGCGGTCTGCCCAACGCGTCACCAGGGGCACCCTGCCTGCCCTCCAGGACACCTACAGCACCCGATGTCACAGGAAGGCCAAAATTATAATCAATGACATCAACCACCTGAGCCGTGGCCTGTTCACCCTGCTATCATCCAGAAGGCGAGGTCAGTACAGGTGCATCAAAGCTGGGACCAAGATACTGAAAAACTGCTTCTATCTCAAGGCCATCAGACTGTTAAATAGCCATCACTAGCCGGCTACCACCAGGCTACTTAGAGGCTGCTGCCCCATATACATAGACATGGAATCACTGGTCATTTTAATCCTGTTTAAATACAGCTTTACTCATCTCATATATATATATATACTGTCGTATATTCTACTGTATTTTAGACAATGCCACCCCGACATTGCTCATACTAATATTTCTATATTTCTTTATTAAATTATTTTACTTTTAGATTGGTCTATTATTGTGACTTGTTAGATACGATTGCACTGTTGGAGCTAGGAAAACAAACATTTCGCTACACCCGCAATAACATCTGCTAAATATGTGTATGTGACCAATAAAACATTTGATGTGATCAAAACAATGGTTCTCATTCATTTTCTATATTTTATTCTCCTATATTTTACGTTGTTGGTTTATTCCATTCTGGGATTTCATTTTTTCCACTGCGTCAATAGCCTACTGCAATGCGGATTTTAATGGAACAAGCCTTGGATGACATCTGCATCGACCATATTGCAATAATAATCTTGCATTGAAAATTGTATACATGGCTAAACTCACTTTGTAACCCCAATTTGAAATAGAGTCCATGAAAAAGTAAAGCAGGGCTGTCTGGCCTCGCGCTGCAGATAGTTCATATACAGACGTGTTAAGTATGATAAGTGTTTTTGATAAAGCAATACCAATACACTGCCTCTCTCTGCTACTAGGAATCCCCCCCCCCACACACACACAAAAACATAGCCCAGTTGACCACAGAAAAATGTTATAGTAAAGATGCTTGCCTATGATACATTTCAAGACATTAAAATAAATGTAGACCTTGTTCAAGCAAAGGATATTATCGATGTAGGCTTACATGACAAAATAATAAGATTACATTTGGACATTATAACTATTATGACTATATGCAACTGCCTGCATATCGATTTATTTTACACATGCTCAATTTATTATTAAACCAACAGCAATTCTAACGAATATAATAATAAGAATGACGATACTTTTGTTTATGTTTGGCCGTGTTATTATATGTTTTATCCATAGCTTATGGAAATTCGGCTGCAGCCTATAATATTGCTGTTTTTGTAACATAATATAGAGGTTAACATTTGGAACAAGTGCATGGCAATCCATCCCCTATACCCGTTCTGAATATTCACGATTCTGTCCCTATTATGGTGCATCATTTCCGTGTAGGTAGTCCTACAGAGAGACGTGTTCTCTGGAATATTTTATTACAATATAAGGTAAAAGAAAAAAACGACTAACATTAGCCTACATTTTATTTTCCAAACTGCGCGTTGTGTCAAATATTAGCTGCCTTTGATATCCATTTTCTCTCTCTCCAGGCATTACTGGAGAGAGACACATCTTGATGCCCCTCATTTAAAAATCATTAGTGTCCTTTACAGCACAACTAGCAGTGGCAAATTGATTGGTGGTGTAATTAGCATATGAGCGAGAGTGGGATATGGATGGTTTAAGCACAACGATTTCGTGTAATCCCCTGCACACCAAGGAAAGGCGAGGCTGCAATATTTTGTAGCAAGGTGACACGGGCAAAACGTACATCTGGTGTTGGGTAAAGTCATAGCCCATTGGTCTCCCCAAACAACATATGTTTAAGACATTCAATGACACAAATAAAAATCGATAATCTAGTCTGATTTGCCATAATCAACACCCATATCAAAAATCGGAGGACACTGGTTGGCCTATTTATCCTGTTCCTATCTGAATAGGAGCACGAACTATCGTCTGCACACTTCGACGACAGACACTGGTGAGGTGCCATAGTGAGAAAAACATTCCAATCAAAAGCAAATCCTTGTCAAAGATTAGGCTACATTTATTTTATTCAGAAAGGCGAGGAGTGGGCCTAGTCATCATGTTTTAAATATACTCAAAGCCTGTAACTCATTTTAGTGAGCCAAGACGCAAGACTGTAATTGTAGGACAGACGACTGTCGCAGAGACATATAAAGAAACACATTCTGTCCGGAGACTGTGGGTGGTCCTCGTGTGACAACTACACCGCATGTAGAACAAGTGAAAGCAGAAGGAACATGCTGTTAAGACGATAACCAATTGTCTTGCATATAATTGGATTAAAGGACGTCTGTGTGATTTGTGACCTGTGCAAGACGTAATATTAGTAATCCAATTTGTATTGTGGGTCACCGTAAAGAAGGAGATGAGACACCATTTCGGTACACCATCTTTTCCAATGATAAGTGCTCTCTGGAGGATAGATAGCAGCCTTTGTTGCACGAGGCTATCGACGGTGGTGCATGCAATTGATCCCTGTGTTAGAAAGCCTATAGTAAATAGTTTACTCAAAACTATATGAATATATTATTCAATACATTTACTAACATATTCAATATGCCATCGGGTGAATAGGAGGCGCAGCCCTGTAGTTATCTACGTTTGACGGAGGTAGCCTATATGTGCCGATATAAAATAACAATCTTACCCTGTCAGCAAATGATTCGACCTTCCTTTTACCATTTTAATCGTAATCAAATTATTCGACCTTCTTTTTACCATTTGAATCGTAATCAAATTATTCGACGTTCCTTTTATAATTTTAATCATAATCAAATGATTCGACCTTCCTTTTACCAGTTTAATCGTAATCAAATGAACTCCTTCCCACCATAATTAAGGTACAGGCGTGACGGTTTAGTGATATGTGTCTTTAGCTATTTGTCATAATGGTGATTTTGTCTCCTGTTACTCCAATGCACAAAATAAATGCAGGGCATATAATTAACCTCTTATTTATTAATTTATTAATAATGCATTCAATATTGAACAAAAATGTTGCAAGCATTACTTGCAAGACAGTTGGCTGTAAGTTGCTCTTAGTCATGTGTTTTCATTTTCAATAAAACAAACAGTATCGTCATGTCGATTGTTTTTATCTGTTCTGATTTCACTGTTTCACTTCTTAGCATTATTAGAGGAATACTTATTAACTTCTTAGCATTATTAGGGGAATACTTATTCACTTCTTAGCATTATTAGGGGAATACTTATTCACTTCTTAGCATTATTAGAGGAATACTTATTCACTTCTTAGCATTATTAGAGGAATACTTATTCACTTCTTAGCATTATTAGAGGAATACTTATTCACTTCTTAGCATTATTAGAGGAATACTTATTCACTTCTTAGCATTATTAGAGGAATACTTATTCACTTCTTAGCATTATTAGAGGAATACTTATTCACTTCTTAGCATTATTAGAGGAATACTTATTCACTTCTTAGCATTATTAGAGGAATACTTATTCACTTCTTAGCATTATTAGGGGAATACTTATTCACTTCTTAGCATTATTAGGGGAATACTTATTCTCTTCTTAGCATTATTAGAGGAATACTTATTCACTTCTTAGCATTATTAGGGGAATTCTTATTCACTTCTTAGCATTATTAGGGGAATACTTATTCACTTCTTAGCATTATTAGAGGAATACTTATTCACTTCTTAGCATTATTAGGGGAATACTTATTCACTTCTTAGCATTATTAGGGGAATACTTATTCACTTCTTAGCATTATTAGGGGAATACTTATTCACTTCTTAGCATTATTAGGGGAATACGTATTCACTTCTTAGCATTATTAGGGGAATACTTATTCACTTCTTAGCATTATTAGGGAAATACTTATTCACTTCTTAGCATTATTATGGGAATAATTATTCACTTCTTAGCATTATTAGGGGAATAATTATTGCACATAGCCTCTGCATGAAGGGCTAACATAGACCAAGTGCATCGGCAATGTATAGAGAATTAAGTGAATTAATTGACAGACTAATTTCACAGGCAGGAAAGTTCCAATGAAGGGCCTTTCGATTTTTTTTCACAATGTGTAAAGGGAGCTTTTCCTGTATAGGCCTACTGTACGTCAAATCAAATCAGATTTGGTTTAGTTTATTTCTTAAAGTTGCACCATCACAGAAACCGAAATGAAGGAAGATAATATAAAAGGTATAGGCTACTCTGAGGGCTTTTAACACCAACAAAATAAATGCATGAGACTTCATAAAAGTAAAACCATCATGTTTGCGTTCTCTTCAAAGGCTTTGGGTGAGCTGAAGGGGAAAGTGGAACAGAGGAGTCAGCCCTCCCACCCTTTATCCTTAATAATCAGCTGTCAAAAACACCACACCAAGTCATTTAACCATTTGCACACAGATCTGGTAAATAAAATAAGCTTTTACACCCCCCTCTGCCTCGGAACATGTGCTTAGTCAACTACAAAATGAAATCATCGGTCTGTTTTCTACACCGGGATGAGTCTCGGTGCCTCCTTTGTATCTGTCCACAGACAACACAGATGTAATGAAAGCGGAGAGCCGCGCGCCTTTTGAGAAGATCGCTTTTCAGAGGCAAATGTGTGTGGCTTGTCTCGGAGGGGACCACTAGCTGCAGGGCGCATTTATGCCCAGGTGCCTCATTTATAGCCCTTTGCGTACATTTCACACTACACATCTAAGTCATGTAGACCTACAAAAATATTGAGATGTATAAACTTGGTGCACGCCATACATACCGTGTTTCCAGTTGTAAATCCGACCTGTTGCAAAATTGTGCATGAAAACTACGCCTGGAAAATGTCCTCCATTAACCCTTTATTTGTGACAATAACGCCCTTCATTTGGTATATAATTTGGAACTATTTGATAGGCCATGGCAGTTTTAAAAATAAATAGCAACGGTAATTTTGATCTCAGTTCTGTAGTGACTGTCCAGCACATTCTGCAAGATTGATTGCATTTTATTGATTGTATTGTGTTATAGTATTGATATTGATTGGATATTGTAAACTACGTAAAAGTAGGCTAAACGCTACAGCCCACACTTCTATGCAACAGATTCATTGTTGTTCAATGTTTAGTTTATCAATTGATTATTTGGTTTTCATATCCTGCCTTGGTATAGACTCTGAGATTAAATAGGCAATGATGTCACGCTCCTATGGCACAGCAATACTGGAGCCTACCTATACTGTCAAATATTCTACATAAGATACCAGACTATCTACTGTGTTGTCAGAATGTTTTAATCTTTTCCAGTGAATTATGTTGTATCTGGCAAAGGACTGTGTCAGTTTCTGAAAAGAAAACCATGTACCATTGTTGTAGATCTGTCAGCAGAACCTGTGAATTCCACAATGTTTTGCATCGACTTTTCCCCCAACCTAAATATGATGGACTGCCTGCGAATTCTGAAACGTTGTCTAAGGCAGGCTAATCAAAACAAGTCATTACAATACTTACAGGAGCATACATAGGCCTACTTCAATATAACATATCAACTGTTCACGTCTTAAATTCAACTTTATATTATAAACCGCGCTACCTATGGGATTGCAAAACTTCAAATAGGCTACTTGATCCAATTAAGTGAGAGATGTTGCATTGTAATTTGTTGCATGGCTGCTTCGAGAATATGAACCCATCACAGACAGAAAATGTGAGGAATCTTTTCTGCGATGGTTATGAAAATGAAATATATCGGATTCTAAAAGTTCAACACCGATTATAGCTCTTCTCATTAATGGAAAACTTCTGCATTCTTGTTAATATGTTTTCCTGTGATTAGTTTTTTATTGAATAAGGTTATCATCCTATCCCCCATCTGAACAAAGTAGACCTACTTACCTGCCCGCTTGCAATAGGCCTACAATATTTCAACCACTAGTAGAGATGTGTAGTACTAAAGTTTGCGGCTATGTGAGCACATTCTCACGTTTAGTTACATTTTTATAAATGCAAACTTTTGCATGAAAACAGGCCCGCGCACATTTTGGCGTAGGCTATATTTTGTATGTACGCACGGTTTATAAATGAGGCCCCTGGGCACTCGGCCTTCAGTGACAACATCAACAAGTGGGCAAAAGCAAAAATCCGCATTATCGTGGATTAGGATACTGATGAACAATATTGGTACAAATTAGAAACCAAACCCCAAAAATCTGGGTATTCATGCAGAACGCTCACAATCAATTACAGGCCTCAAAATTCCTGATGTCCCCATTCATTTAACCCTTTGTTACTTGCCAAAAAAAAAAGTCCATTATTAACGCCCTTAGAGACACACTAGAGGAATACATGCGCACCCTTCCAGAATATTTCTCACAGCAGATTGTGGGAGTTCAGACATCACAAATCTGTATCTATATGTGCATGTCTGTCATCATAACACTTGTTGGCTGTAGTGGTATATCGGCACATTTATGGGCTACTGGTGATATTTAAATTGACAATAGACTAATAATAAATGCTCCTAATTCCTACAGATTGCACGCAAAATATAACTGCAGATTTAAACCTATGGCACCAATGCGTAAACTACCATGTATGCTCATAATCGTTTCAGAAAGTGCGCTTGTAGGCCTCTCAAAGACTAAACGGTGCAAACTGGGCCTACACATAAAGATTGAACTTTGATCTCGGGTCAACAATGATGACTTAGATAAATGCAAAAATACAAGTTAAAAACGTAGGCGCACACATTCTATATTTCCTAAGGTGATTTTAGGCTTTGAGTAGACATATGTGTGCAGGCATATTGCCAATAAAACGTTCCAATAAACAAGTTAACGAAAGTATTTTTAAATTCACAAACATTTATTATTCTTGTCATTACAACAAAAAATGACCTATGAACATTAAGTGTCTCTGTCTATACACATAACATACGTTTCACATATTAATTTCAA
This sequence comes from Oncorhynchus gorbuscha, assembly GCF_021184085.1. NCBI lineage: Eukaryota > Metazoa > Chordata > Actinopteri > Salmoniformes > Salmonidae > Oncorhynchus > Oncorhynchus gorbuscha. The sequence goes on from NC_060187.1 coordinate 35,663,113, forward strand.
TGAAATAGATAGGAACTAAAGCACAACAGTTTAACAGGATGTGAGGTAATGCGCTTTACACCAAAACCACATATCTGTCCACTGACAACATGAAATAATATCCATACAAAGTCACCACAACACCGCTTTTAAGGGAACGAGGGGCAGTGGGAAAGGTTAGATTTGTATTTAATAACCCTCCTTGTCTCAATGTGCTTTCTAACAATTAAAACCTGAGTTTGCGGTCTCGGTATTAACAGTGCTTTATCTCTTATGTCACAACGCACAATATATATATATATATATATATACACATATATAACAATACAAATCATAATAAAATCTCTATTATAGTTAAGAAACAATTAAATATTCCCCACAGAGTGAGATACGTGACATTTAACTTGTGTTAAAATAGCTGGATCTTTGCTCAGATAGTTGAGGGCCTGGGCCAACACTTAATGTTGTCTTAGAATTTGCTATCTGACCATCATGCTTCTTCCATTTATTGTATCCTATACATATTTACAATCCATAAATATACATTTAACTTTCCTCTCTCCGATCAGAAAGGGGGATAGAGCAACACTCTTATTTCTCAAAGAACGTTTATCCTACCTTCACATAAGACGACAGAACCATAACGGGTAGGATTTCTGCGAGTTTTGTTTTTGCTGCCAGTTTAGAAATGACAAATGTTAAGATTTGCAGTTTTGCTGGAGAATGTCTGTGAACCAGGCTGAAGAATGGTTTCCTGCGAGAGGTTCAAGTGGTTCGAAGCTGAGGTGAGTGCAGGGTTCAACATGGCCAGGATCTGAGCCTGACTGTGACTGTGGCTGCCCGACTGTGCGCTGTACGGGGAGGCCACGGAGTTAGCTGCACCGATTATATTGTCTATCGAGAAAGAAGGCCGAATTGGCGTGTTAGTGTCCGTCTTGAGAGGCGCCAGGCCGGGCAAGGTAGGGCTTAGTTGAGGGTAGAATGGCTTTCGTAAATCAGCCCCTAATAGAGAGGGCAGGGGATGTGGCGTGGGGAATATTGAGGCTGGCGAGGGGAGTCCACAAGGTGTATTATGGAAAGGGAAAGCGCCTGCTGTGAGGTGAGGATGATAGGGGTTATGAGCATGGAAGTTCTGCAGTTGGAGTCCATAGTTGTACCCATAAGGGCCGTATCCGAACCCGGGCAGGAACCCCCCGGCGTCCCTTAGGATTTCGTTGGCTTGGTGCCTCTTGAAGCGCTTCCTCCTGCGTAAAAAACTCCCGTTGTCGAACATGTCGGCGGACTCTGGGTCGAGGGTCCAGTAGTTGCCTTTTCCGGGGTTGCCAGGCTCACGTGGGATTTTGACAAAGCAGTCATTGAGAGAAAGATTGTGACGAATGGAGTTTTGCCAAGCAGGGAATTTCTCCCGATAGTACGGGAACCTGTTGCTGATGAACTCGCAAATCTCGCTGAGAGTGAGGCGTTTCTTGGGACTCTGGAGGATAGACATGGTTATCAGGGCTATGTAGGAGTACGGGGGCTTGACTAGAGCGTTCTTACCAGGCTTATCTCCTATCATGGCCCCTGAATCTCCACCAACTCCAACCTGGTCAGCCGGACACTCTGAGCTGCTGAGGCCGGGAGAGGAACCCCTCTCTCCCGCGTTCTGAGACAAATTATCGTCCGAGTCATTGTCTAGGAAATCGCGATGAAGGTATTTCCCATCCTTGCCAACGGAAATGTCTCCCCCAACCACATCTATGTCCACATCATCAGACAAAGCAGAGTTGTCGGACATATCCGTCCCTAGAGTCATCCTTGGAGAGACTGGTTCTCTTCCTCCCTCTCGTTCCGTACAGCACTCTCCAGCTCCTCGGAGGACCACAGTTAACTCCTGTTTAATTCGACGAGCTGCATAGAAACATTAGTGGAATATAGAAGAGAGCAAGACGACGCTTGTAACCAGGTGTAACGCCACTCCAACCAGTTGGTATGGGGGCTATGGTTCGTTTCACCGAGGAAGAAACTCTTCTGACTTCAAGCGCAGGAAAAAAAAACGTGAATGGAAAAGTCATAAATCAGTAAGGCTATTTACTTGAGGTTCACTACAAGCTGTCTTTATTCATTAATAGGTACATTAATCATTAATTAAGTATTTCTTTCTTGCATGCGTTTGTATTTTAGGTCGTTAATTTACTGTTGTATATCTGTATGAATATATTTACGCACAGGCACGGAGTAAGTATCCTGCGTGAGCTTCATACTATTCCTCTTCATAGCGCTCAAAAGCTATTTATTCAGCCATCTATATCACGTGGTTAACGTGTCACCGTTACCAGGAAATGAAGGATAGGAAAAAGGGAAGAGAAGACGGACAAGGTGAGGAGTGGTGAGTGCGCTACCTTACACATTATATTGGGTTAACGATACTCTACTGCACGTACATCTTCTAAATATGTTGATGGAATGCATGTTATATAAAAACAGTATGGACGTTTACACAGTTTCAGTAGTGTTGAAACCTCATAGTGGTCAATTCTTAAGAATCTGAGTAAGTTGATTGGCTAAACAATACATAAGTCCAGAACCAGTACAATATAATTTGCATATTTATGGTTATGGCTTTCAAGTCGAAAACAAGTTAGTTTAATTGTTTGTTAGTCGGTGGATTATTTTAGTTCTCACTTGAATCTGATGTATTCATCAATTTCCGAATCTGATGTGTAACATATCCTAAATATTTTGTTTTGCAATTTGCAATTATGCACACTCTTGTACCCTTCTAAACAAACAAAAGACAATGCTATAGATGCAATTAAATATCCACAATCGCTCAAACCAAGACTTACGATTTAAAAGTACTTAAATAATTGTTTATTATCATTACATTAAATAAGTGGTTATTCAGTTGTTTAATGACATACGTTTGGGTCAAATATTGTCCCATGTTATTATAAGCCTGTACCATGATGGCCACATATACTATTAACCAGTAATAATACACAGTCATTGCAATATAATTATAAACGTTATTGACTGTAAATAATACACTATTGAAACCCCAACTCGAACCCAGTCAAATCAAAACATATTTTTTAAACAATATAATTGTGTTGTTATTATTAATGATAGGATTGATATTAGGCCTATTGATATTATCATTGTTATTATTGAGTCCATTGGGTTTAAACAAACTGTAAACAAAATGTTATCGAAAGGGAGATCTCCTCAGTTTCACTTATGGCTATATACATTATGTATACATATACTGATTATTTAACTGAAACATGGGGCTGATATACTAATTCACAAGCGAAATTGACCGGTAAATATTCTTTAAATCCACATGCAAGTGTGACTATTGAAAGCAGTGTTTTTCAGAAATGAGACTATGGGATGCATTTTCCAATGAAAGAATCCTCTTTGAATTATAAAATAATATATGACTCCTGTTTAATAATATTTATCATAATTATACGAATAATAGTATAATTATCAGAATAATAAACAATGTTTACTGATGATGCATTTTCAGAGGAGAAAGGCAGCACACGCTATGGAATCGTTTCCATGGCTTTACCATTCATTCCTCGATCACTTCTCACGGGTTTTATGTGTTACTTGTCAAGAAGTCATAACAATAATATCCATCTACATTTTCTACATAATTCACATATAGACAAACACAAACGTATGCGTCTGCAACCTGCTCCAATTGTTCTTTGTCAGAGTATGCTCTGGGCAGAACAGATGACATGCCATGTACGCCTAATGTGTAAGGTCTATCTATGTGTTCCATGACAGGAGGGGAGCAGCGCTTGTGTTGCAGAAACATGGTGTTATTGTAATTCATACATCAGCACCTGATCCATCTCTGTACAGGACAATCAGCTAACTGTATAACAGAGCCCTCCACGTTACAAGCACAGGCTTATCTTGCCCAAAACACCACATAAACGGTATTGGCAATGTTTGGGTGGGTTAAAATGGCTTTCTTCCATCTATATAATATTCAAATCGATATTTCAATGAGCCTTTCACGATTTCCCCGATACAGACCCAAATGTCATTCGAAATAAATAATGACATTCATTTGACTTACATTTGAGGCTATCCCTCCCTATCTACAAAAGATAGCACATCAATGATAAACAAAGTTATATTTCATTCAGGCCAAGTCAATTTGCTATAGGCCCACATTGTTTTATTTGTTGATGACTCATGACCCAAGTTCAGTTTTTACTGAGGTGGAGAGCAGGTGAAAGTAGCCTAACCGTGGGGAAGTTAAAGTTTTCAGAGTCGACCGTGAGATCCTCTCAATTGTAATTTATCTAAACACACTCACAGCTAGTCCGTCACAGAACCCCTACCCATCCTGAATCCTCCACCGCCCTGGGCAGGTCGACCCTCCAGATGGCAGCGGCTGCCTTGCTCACATCGTTGAGCTCAGCCGAGGACACAGACAGCTACATGGGAGGAATGCCAAATCTTACTTCATACTTGTTCACTCATGAAGCTATCTCGCCATTTTAGGCTTGAGTTTATTTGGCGATAAATAACATTATGTGTAGGCTGATTCTACAGGTACCTGACCAAATAAAGTAAACACCAACATAAAGCGTCTTAATAGGACGCTTGGCCACCACGAGCCGCCAGAATAGCGTTAATGTGCCTTAGCTTATCTTCTACAATTGTCTGGAACTCTTCAGAAGGGATGCGAGACCATGCTTCCACGAGAAATTCTATAATATGCTGTTTTGTTGATGGTGGTTGAAAACGCTGTCTTAGGCGCCGCTCCAGAATCTCCCACAACACATACCCTTCTTCTAACCATGGTAGCCAAAATAATAAGCAACAGGGCATTTTTTAAATTTGATTTAACCTTTATTTAACTAGGCAAGTCAGTTAAGAACAAATTATTATTCACAATGACGGCCTAGTAACAGTGGGTTAACTGCCTTGTTCGGGGGCAGTATGACACATTTTTGCCCTGTCAGCTCGGGGATTTGATCTAGCAACATTTTGGTTACTGGCCCAAACACTAGGCTTCCTGCCGCCCCAAACCCAGGAACCAGAACTGTGTGCAAGCACCTGCTTTCAATATGCTGTACTTTGTATCCCTCATTTACTCAAGTCTTTTCTTTATTTTGGTAGTTACCTGTAGACGCACGTTTACAATTGATCATCACCCTAACCAATACTTGGATTTCGCAGTCTCGCGGGTCTGCATTTCCACCACAAGCCTACACTGACACTGAAAAAACGAACTACTTAGGAGCCAGTTCTTACTCTTGATATGTGTGCTCACCTGTTCGTTATTCTACATGCCACGACAAAAACCTGGATCAGACATGTATTGAGATAAAATACAGGGGATGGGCTACAGAGAAGTCTCTATTGTGGGCTAATCATGGAATAAACCTATTTCAAAATCACATGAGAAAAAAACTTGTCTGTAGAATGGCGTTTGCAGGATATTAACCAACAGTTCTGTCTTGATTGCTTGGGACCATGGACAGTCAATTCAAAATAGTGTTTTGTGCAGCTTTTATAGTGGTGGACATGGTAGCCTAAACGATTTTTGTTTTTGCCTCAAAATATGTTATTTTCTTCAAGGGAGGAGAACAGATTTCACTTCCATCCATATTGGGCTGTAGCCTGGAAACTTAACAAACAAAACATCCGAATGTTACATACCTCAACAATATCAAATTGCTACAGACATTCCCTTTCATTTTTACTCTATGCTTTTCAGTTTGTGACTTTTTAGTATTACATGACCCCTAGTGGACAAACTGTAGAATAAGGTTCCAATTTCAACCACAAATCACTACAAACGAACTTTTCATTAAGGCCGCCAGGTGTCGCTCCATCTCCAGACTGAGGTAAACTCCATAATCTCTTGGCGCTACATGGTGCAGAATTGACGGTGATATAGCCTCTGCAGAAGTCAGGGCATTCATACTTCTTGCACTTCGCGGAGCAGAGCATAGCTGTTGAGCAGAACGATTGTGAAGGAAGTTGTCAAATAAGTAAGTTTGTGTTTATACAGGACCTCCCGCATTGTTTGGGAGGAGCACGGCGATGCAGCAAGGAGCTCAATTTGGCGTCTGCTTACCTTCCGAGGCTCCGCGAACGCGTCACACCATCCATATGGTGCCTCAGACCACATTTTCAGATTGTCTTTAAAAATAATAAATACCAATAATGCTTAGTATAGACTCGCCAGAAGTATGATTAGAACAGCACAGCACAGGTGTATGGATTCAATTTCATAGTCGTGCATAGGTAGGCCCTACATGTCTCCTCAACTCAAATATGCATATTAGCTACACTATAATTACAGAGGTATGTGGACACCCCTTCAAATTAGTGGATTCAGCTATTTAAACCACACCAGTTGCTGACAGGTGTATAAAATTGAGCACACAGCCATGAACTCTCCATAGACAAACACTGGCAGTAGATTGGCCTTATTGAAGATCTCAGTGACGTTCAATGTGGCACTGACATAGGATGCCACATTTCCAACAAGTTTGTTTGTCAAATTTCTGCCCTTCTAGAGCTGCACCAGTCAATTGTAAGTGCTGTTATTGTGAAGTGGAAACATCTAGGAGCAACAACGGCTTAGCTGCTAAGTGGTAGGCCACACAAACTCACAGAGCGAGTACTGAAACTTGTAAAAATTGTATGTCCTCAATTAAAACACTCATTACGAGTTCCAAACTGCCTCTTGAAGCAACGTCAGCACAATAACTCTTCATCTGCAGGTTCATGAAATGGGTTTCCATGACCATGCAGCCATGGAATGCATACAAGCCTAAGATCACCATGCCAAGCATCGGATGGAGTAGTGTAAAGCTCTGGGGCTGTTTTTCATGGTTCGGGCTAGGACCCTTAGTTCCAGTGAAGGGAAATCTTAACGCTACAGCATACAATTACATTCTAGACGGTTCTGTGCCTCCAACTTTGTTGCAACCGTTTGGGAAAGGCTCTTTGTTGTTTCAGCATGACAATGCCCCCGTGCACAAAGTGTGGTCCATACAGAAATGGTTTGTATAGATCAGTATGGAAGATTTTGACTGGCCTGCACAGAGCCCTGACCTCAACCCCATCGAACACCTTTGGGATGAATTGGAACACCGACAGCGAGCCAGGCCTAATCGCCCAACATCAGTGCCTGACCTCACTAATGCTCTTGTGGCTGAATGGAAGCAAGCTAGAGGGCATTTGTAAAGTTTTCAGACCCCTTAACTTTTTCAACATTGTTACGTTACAGCTTTATTCTAAAATGGATGAAATAATTTTTCTCTCATCAATCTACACACAATACCCAATAATGACAAAGCAAAAACTGTTTTTTAGAAATGTTTGTAAATGTATTCTAAATTAAAACCAGAATTATCACATATACATAAGTATTCAGACCCTTTACTCAGTAATTTGTTGAAGCTCTTTTGGCAGCAATTACAGCCTCAAGCTACCAGCTTGGCACACCCATATTTGGGGAGTTTCTCCCATTCTTCTCTGCAGATCCTCTCAAGCTCTGTCAGGTTGGATGGGGAGTGTCGCTGCACAGATATTTTCAGGTCTTTCCAGAGATGTCAAATCAAGTCAAACTTTATTTGTCACATGCGCCGAATACAAAAGGTACCTTACCGTGAAATGCTTACTTACAAGCTCTTAACCAACAATGCAGTTCAAGAAAGAGTTAAGAAAATATTTACCAAATAAACTAAAGTAAAAAAATAATAAATAGTAACACAATAAAATAACAATAACGAGGCTCTATACAGGGGGCACTGGTACCAAGGCAATGTGCGGGGATACAGGTTAGTTTAGGTAATTTGTACATGTACGTAGGTAGCTAATCTGGGAACCCATGCCAAATCTTTTAAGTTTTCTGAGGGGGAAAGAGGGTTGTCCTCTTCACGACTTTCTTGGTGTGACATTCAGAGACTTATCCCGAAGCCACTCCTGCGTTGTCTTGGCTGTGTGCTTAGGGTCGTTGTCCTGTTGGAAGGTGGTCAATTCATCCCAGTCTGAGGTCCTGAGCGCTCTGGAGGTTTTCATCAAGGATCTCTCTCTACTGTGCTCCATTCATCTTACCATCAATCCTGACTAGTCTCCCAGTCCCTGCCTCTGAAAAATATCTCCACGGCATGATGTTGCCACCATGATTCACCTAAGGGATGGTGCCAGGTTGCCTCCAGACGTGACGCTTGGCATTCAGGCCAATCTTGGTTTCATCAAAACAGAGAATCTTGTTTCTTAGGGTCTGAGAGTCTTTAGGTGCCTTTTGGCAAACTCCAAGCGGGCTGTGCCTTTTACTGAGGAGAGGTTTTCGTCTGGCCACTCTACCATAAAGGCCTGATTGGTGGAGTGCTGCATAGATGGTTGTCCTGGAAAGTTCTCCCATCTCCACAGAGGAACTGTAGAGCTCTGTTAGTGACCATCGGGTTCTTGGTCACCAGGCGGCCAGCTCTAGGAAGAGTGTTGGTGATTCCAAACTTCTTCTATTTAAGAATAATGGAGGCCACTGTGTTTTTGGGAACCTTCAATGCTGCAGAGATTCTTTGGTACCCTTCCCCAGAACACAATCCTGTCTCGGAGCTCTACCGACAATTCCTTCACCTCATGGCTTGGTTTTTGCTCTGACATGCACTGTCAACTGTGGAACCTTATATAGACAGGTGTGTTCCTTGCAAAATCATGTCCATTCACTTGAATTTACCACAGGTGGACTCCAATCAAGTTGTAGAAACATCTCAAGGATGATCAATGGAAACAGGATGCACCTGAGCTCAATGTCGAGTCTTATTGCAAAGTGTGTGAATAATTATGTAAATAAGGTATTTCTGTTTAGAAATTTTAATACATTTGCAAAAAATATCAATGAACCTGTTTTCGCTGTGACATTATTGTATTGTGTGTAGATTGATGAGGGGAAAAAACATATTTAATCAATTTTAGAATAAGTCTGTACCGTAATAAAATGTGGAAACAATCAAGGGGTCTGAATACTTTCCTAAGACACTGTGTGTATATTTCTACGAAATTCTAAGGTTTGTATCATTCACAGCTAAATTTGAACAAATAACTCTAAATTCCTAATGCACTGTATATGTAGTCAATTAGACTTCGCTATTTTCCGCATGCATGCAGACTCGAGGCGATAGTAAACAGTTCTGGCCCAATCCAATGTTCCGAATGTATATATATATTTTAATCTACAAAATCAGATAACAGCAACACACATGTGTTCTAAATATGTTTTAGGCCTTAATAAGACTAGACTAAGAAGTCCGTTTGCCCTACAATCTTCTTGATCAACTAGGCCAAGTCCAAAACCTGTGCATATATGGATATCCACGTGTGTACGTGGATTCATAATGATACAACCACAAATATGTATACTGTGACATTACTTCAAATAACTGTAAAGCCAGTCGTTTCTGTGCTACTACCAACAATGCATATAAATTATCTTACAAATCAGGCAAATTAAATACTGCATATATTCCCTAGAAGTTTGTAATAGAACACAAGGTTAAATTAGGAGACATTTGTTTAGGCCAATTCAACCCTATACATTTGACAATCTATTTCTGATTTGGTCATTTTTATTAGCAGGTGGGAAACGAATCCTATCAACATAATTAGCGACTTTATAAATGAAGTTAATAACTTAGAGAGTCTGCGAAAATTCCCAAGCAGGCCAATCGTGAATAAATCAGTAAAGATTTTGTTTGCTTAATATAAATGTATAGGTATGCAATGAAACACTCATTTATGAGTATACGGCTTATGGGAATTGGATTTAAAGTCTAATGAACGATCAACTATTAATTTAAAGTAGGCATAATTCTTATCAGAGAGGCGAGTATCAACCATGTAGACCTATTCAGTTCAACAAATGCAAGCAACAAGACCGTGCTTATCAAAAAATGTATTTATTACACCAACCAAACACGGTAAATAACAATGTAGGCCTTTCAATATAATTCACAAAGAAATAAACTATTTACATTTCACAAAATAGAACAGTATACAGGTATATGGCTAATAATATTGTTTGAGAACTCTTTTTTTTACAGGTGACAATGACAAAAATGTAAGGTTCAGTAATTGGAATTGTTCTCGGACAAGGAAGTACAAGTAGATAGGCTACAGAACATCTAAAAACCCATCAATATTGATGTTATAAAACACATAAGATAAACGAACCAATAGCACTGATATATGAACACAACTATAATGGAATGTCGATTTGCATTTCAAACAAAGATGAGGTTTCACACCTATTTCAAATGGAATGTAATTGAGGCTCTATCGTTGTTTGTCTCTATAAAAATCCGTTTTTCACATATACCGATCTAATCCTGATGCAAAATTGGCTTGTCTCATGTAAGAGTTGTTGTACGAGTTCATTGTGCTGGAGAGACCCAGTAGTTGCTCAGTGTGCTCCGCGCAAGACCCGGAGCGCACGGCGGGTAGAGACAGACGGTTCCCCGTGCAGTACACCTGAGAGCTACCTGGAGAAAAACTGGACTGCATCATGGAAGGTAGGTGTGGGGGGGATGCCGAGGAAGAGTAAGGATACCCGGGTGCCAGGTTTGATGACAGTCCCCCACCGCCTCTGCCCAGTGAATTCCCCGAGGGATTGACAGTCTGCATCTGGAAGCAGTTGGAGGGGTCAGTGCCAGTGAGGGAGCAGCTAGCAGACATGGTGCCCAAGTCTCCACCGCCTAACCCCAGCGGGTTGAGATCTCCTCCCTGCATCACCGACTGCTGGCTGATGATGTTGTCGATGCTGAACATCCTTGGCTGTCCTTGACTGACCCCGGTAGGGGTCTGATAATGATGCAGCATCACCGGGTGGGGGGTCCCTGCCAGCTGCGAGCCGTAACCCGATCCTATTCCTGGGTACATGGTGTTGGGGTATGCCGGTCTGCCCATGGGGTTCGGGGTGAACGCACTAGAGCTCTGCATGTACCCAGGATACGTGCTTACGTCAGTGCGCTTGAATCTTTTCCTCCTCCGCAGAAAACTCCCGTTGTCGAACATGTCTTCAGCAGCGGGGTCCAAAGTCCAATAGTTGCCCTTACCAGGCCTTCCAGGTTCCCGGGGAATCTTGACAAAGCAGTCGTTGAGGGTGAGGTTGTGGCGGATGGAGTTTTGCCACTTCTTTGAGTTTTCTCGATAAAAGGGAAAACGTTCCATGATGAATTTATAAATACCCCCAAGTGTGAGTTTTCTCTCGGGGGAGTTGGCGATGGCCATGGCAATGAGAGCGATGTAACTGTAGGGTGGTTTCCCTCTCTGAACGGGCCTCTTCCTACGTCTACTCCCAGTGGGCAGGTGCTCCTCGGTTTGGCCCAGAGTAGCTCCCTCCTCTCGATCCGCGTTCGGACTTGTTGCCCGTGGTTCAGACTTGATCAGAACCCCATCTTTGATCCGGGCCTGCAGCATCAGAGGCGATGGCGGTAAAGGGGAGTCCAGACTCACGTTAGGCGACATGACCAGCGGGCTGGCCAGCTCGGCTGGTGAGTCCTGTGACTCAGCCGTCATGTTACACATGCCCGAAAAGTAAGAGAAATTTTCAAGATTCATAAAAAAATATGTTTTATGTATGCTTGAAATGAAATAGCTTTTTCAAATAGCAGCTGATAAAAATGCAGGCACCATGAAGTTAAAAGAGATGTATTGTTTTGCTCAGAGACAGTGTCTGCCTTTTGTGTCTCTCCCTATGTTAACTTTAGAGCCTGAATTTGAGTCCCTGTCGCCCTCGCGGTCAATGAGCTTTCTCTCTTGCCAGGTGAGTGGCGTGGACAGTTTTATAAACAGGGTTCGAGTGACAACACTGGCTACCCTATGACAATGTGTGTGTGCGTGGGGGTGGGGGGCTACAGGCCTCTGACAGATCATGATTTCCAGTAGGCCTATCTACACTTCAAAATGATACGCGGTAAGTCGCACTGTAACTCTAGGAGTAATAACTTAATGATACTAGACCATTTTATTTCGAGAGTAGGATGAAGTTAGCCTTTTTTATGGAAAGGACCACATCCTAATTTTAAAATTATTGTGACCTATGTCAGTTATATTAAAACAGCTAAAGCACATTTGTTTGACATAATGCATAATGTGAAGTTGGAATGCATAGGCTCCGTCACATTCAGATATTCAGATCAAGAAGCCTATACTTACATGTTAGATACTACCAAACTGTTTCATTTACAGTATGAATGTAAAAAGTCAAAATGGTGTTAAATTGTTGGCACAAGCACAGTCAGTGTAAGTGCTCCAATCACAAGTTAGTATGTGAGTGAAGGACCAGGGAGCGCTCCCTCGCTCTCTGTTCTCTCCATGTGTCCGAGGCTCTGTGGGTTTGCTCTGGACTGCAGTGTATATCTAGGCCAGAAAAACACGGACAGAGCTACTCTATGGGATTCAAAACCCAACACTCAATACACCAATTGAAAAATAATAACAACCCATTAAAAACAAACAATTGAGCTGTGAAAGCTTTTTTGGGGGGAAAAAGTAAATATCCCTCCATTTCATTAGGAATTTTTGAGCTTGATAATCAAACAGTCCTCAGGGCAGAGAGGGAGGTGTTATGTTTCGGGACTTTGTAGTAACAACAGCATACTGCACAAAGTCACCCTATAGACAAGCTTGGATATCACATGATTACCACTCCTAAAGGGTTAGGTCAAATTGGGGGTGTTACATTAACAACCCAATCAAAGACACAGAAGACAATGTTCCAAGACAATTATTTTCATATTCATTTTCAACATACAATTAATCCTAATTTGCTTCAATAGCTTTATGACAAAATTATGAAAATGCATTTGATCTTTTCAGATGGAGGTCATACATAGAAAAATATTTGGAAGATTTGCTTATCTGTGTGTGACTGAGTGGGAGTGGGAGTATGTGTGCATGATAGAGAGAGCCAAAAAGAGAGGGGGGACAGTCAGAGCGTGTGTGATGGAGGGGCAGCGAGGCACTGTGTTTAAGGCAAAGGTTACACCAACAGGGCTCATTCACTTGGCTCTCTCACAGGCTGATATTAAAGAAATGGTGTAATGAATCAAACCAAAGTCATAAACCATAACCACCCCATTCTACACCCCTCCTTTCCCCACTAAGCCATCCCAACACAAAGTCCCCTGCATCCCCCCCAGCAGCCACCCCACCCATAGCTCAGACGCACTAAGCCCAGCTAGCCACTCACAGCTAGTGGCTAACAGCTTCAGACAGGCGTGGGAGCGGGGGTGTATCCAAGCAGGATCTGGCCCCAGAGCTGCCAGGTCAGGCAGGACAAACAGGGGCTATGGCCAGGAAACAGCCACTCTGCCCTGGGGCCTAGAGCCTCACAGTAATCCCTGTACCCTCCCACCCCCCTGTGCACACACATACACATGCACGCACGTGCACACACACAGTCTGCCCCTTAACCCCTTAACCACCAACACATTGCACCAACACACTCCAGGCACTGAGGGAGCAACACATGTATGATATGTGCAACATGCAAGTGTTATCTAAATTCAAATCTTCAATTGGTTATTAATTTAGAAAATTACAAATGAACATGAATATTGATAGTTCTGTTTAGAAACGTTTAAGATTCTGCATATAATTCATGTACAGCTAAAAAATAATTCAGGGTGTCAGATATGTCCAACATGTCTGAATGCCATTTTCAACTCACAGACTTCACGGCAACATTTAGAATGTTCACAGCTAGAAAGAGGATAAGAATCTCTCTTCTGTTTCTCTCTCTGGGTACGAGTTTAGCATCCCCACATCTGGCTCTCTTCCTCTCTTTGGGAGAAAATGAGGAAAAGAAGAGAGAGAAAGAGAGAGTTGCTGAGTTAATACTTGGAACCCATTCATTCGCGAAGCGGCTCCAGGGGTGGAGGGGGGAATGAAAGCGGGATAGGGAGAAAGAGAGAGAAACGCACTAGAGAGAACGCTACCCATTTCCTTGCCCAAGCACATCAAGTACGGGCCAGGGCTCCTGAAAACACAGGGATTACCAGAGTACTGGGGCTCTCCTGGGCCGGCTAGGCCCTGCTCGCTCCTGCACTGCACGCTACACTGCCCTGCTATAGCACCGCATATGGTTCTCACACACACACACACACACACACACACACACACACACACACACACACACACACACACACACACACACACACACACACACACACACACACACACACACACACACACACACACACACACACACACACACACACACACACACAGCCTCTCTCACTCTCACATCAACACACACACACACACGTTGTGGAGACCAGACACAGAAAGAACTGAATGTACAGAGTGAACACAGGGTCAGATAGTAAGTGAGATAAAGGACTTGTTCTGTTACTCAGCTTCACTGCTACTGCCTCAGGGCCAAGTCCAACAGGTAAACATCTGGGTGATTTGGGGTCATAGTATTTATTTAATTTTTATATTAACTAACAAAGATTGTCAATGCATCTCTATGAAACCTATAATGTATTAATATATACAGTGGGTATCATAAGAATTCACTCCCTTCTATTTCTTCACATTTTGTTCCATTACAAATTGTGATTGAAATTAATTTAATTGATCTACACCAAATACTCTGTAATGTCAAAGTCGAAGAACAATTCAAACAATTCAAAATAATAAGGGATGACATGATTTTTGAATGCCTAACCCTTCCTCTGTCCCACATACATACAACATCTGTAAGGTCCCTCAGTCAAGTTTTGAATTTCGGCATATAGCCTAGTGGTGAGAGTGTTGGGCTAGTAACCGAAAGGTTGCTGGATTGAATCCACGAGCTGACAAGGTAAAAATATGTCGTTCTGCTCCTGAGCAAGGCGGTTAACCCACTGTTCCCCGGGTGCTGTGGATGGTGATTATGGCAGCCCCCCCGCACCTCTCTGATTTGGAGTTAAATGCAGAAGACACATTTTTTTTAAGGCATTCAGTTGTACAACTGATTAGGTATCCCCTTTATGTTTGGGGCAAATCCAACACCCCATCGCTGAGTAACTGCCTCCTTATTTTCCAGCATGGGGGTGGCTGCATCATGGTATGGGTATGCTTGACATCAGCAATGACTGAGGAGTTTTTCAGGATAAAAAAAAATGGGATGGGGCCTCCCGGGTGGCGCAGTGGTCTAGGGCCACCAGAGACTTTGGGTTCGCGCCCAGGCTCTGTCGCAGCCGGCCGCGAACCGGGGGTCCGTGGGGCGACGCACAATTGGCCTAGCGTCATCCGGGTTAGGGACGGTTTGGCCGGTAGGGATATCCTTGTCTCTTCACGCACTAGTGACTCCTGTGGCGGGTCGGTTGCAGTGCACGCTAACCAGGTCGCACAGTGTTTCCTCCAACACATTGGTGTGGCTGGCTTCCGGGTTGGATGCGCGCTGTGTTAAGAAGCAGTGCGGCTTGGTTGGGTTGTGTTTCGGGGGACGCATGGCTTTCGACCTTCGTCTCTCCCGAGCCCGTACGGGAGTTGTAGCGATGAGACAAGATAGTATCTACTAACAATTGGATACCACGAAATTGGGGTAGGAAAACCTGGTTCAGTCTGCATTCCACTAGACACTGGGAGATTAATTCAGCAAGGCAATAACCTAGAACACAAGGCCAAATCTACACTGGAGTTGCTTACCAAGAAGACAGTGAATGTTCCTGGGTGACCACGTTACAGTTTTGACTTAAATCTGCTTGAAAAAAATCTATGGTAAGACTTGAAAATTGTCTAGTCACAACCTTGACAGAGATTGAAGAATTTGAAAGATAATAATGGCCAACTATTGCACAATCCAGGTGTGCAAAGCTCTTATAGATGTACCCAAGAAGACTCACAGCTGTAATCACTGCCAAAGGTGATTGATTCTAACATGTATTGACTCAGGGGGTGAATACTTATCAAATCAAGATTTATTAGTTGCATTTTTCATTCGTGCATTTTGTCTAGCAACAAAATGTTAAAACAAAACAAGGTTGATGAATAATCCACTGGTCACTGATGTATTCAGACACTGATGTGTTCAGTCCCCAAGGTCTTTATCAGGTCAGGAAACCCCTATGACAGGTATGAGGTGAGCAACTCCCACCCTCCAACGCCTCATGCATGTCTGAGGAATGATCCACTGACACCAAAAATAAGGTGAAATCCTGCTTACAGGTAAGCAGAGCAGTTGAGCAATCAGGTGACGAGGGGGAGAGCAAAATGTGGAAGACCCCCAGGATTTGGCAACTGAAGGACTGGGGTTATCAGGCCCTGTTGGGCATGTTTTACTTTATAATGCTTTTGGGTCATTTTCAACCTCCCTTTCCTACGTATAAAGTCTAGCTCTTGACAAGCAATTACAGATTATGGTTAAAGGGGCAGTGCAGTAAAACAATAGCTAGGCTGATTTTCCTGTGTTTTATATACATTTCCCCACTATGAGATTGGAATAATACTGTGAAATGGTGAAAATTACCCTTTTAGTGTAAGAGCTGTTTGAAAAGACCACATTCAATTTCAGCTCATTTTGCATGGGTGGAGTTTGTCTGCCAATAACAAAGAGAGTTTCTAGCCTCTTCGCCAATAACAGATTGTTTCAGGTTATATATCCCTCCTATTAGGCTCCTCCAATTAGGTCCCTCACTCCCAGACAGTCGCAGCAAAATTCTTGCTTGAGAAACAGTTTTTTGGCTAAGAAGCTATTTGTTTCTTTTTGACCATTTTAATTGAAAACAATCACAGTTAGGTTATTAATTGTTACCCAGAAGTGATTTGATATTGAGATTAAAAAAACAGCTGCATTGGACCTTTAATGTCTTTGTTGTTGTGGAGCATATGTAGGCCTAGTCACCTGCTGTGGCTCCCAGAAGCTCTTCAATACTAACCCATTTACCTCATAAACCTTCATCCTCTCCTTCTGAAATTCAATACAGGTCCAGCTTGCATAACCATGGTTTTTGTGGACTATATCAAAGCTAAATACACACCTTGTCGAGTGAACAGTTATGTCACATTCAAATCAATCTCCTGGTAGGAACGATTGGGATAGCCAGTGATAGGGTTACCATTTCATGGCAAAATGCTCCCACATATCATTTAAGTAGTTAAGCAGGTGGCAATAGCCTACTTTTCAAACAAGCAGTTAAGGCATACATTTGTTGGTTAAATTTGTTAGTTAAATGTCACAACACTACAAAAATTGTCTGCTGTTTACACGTTTGATTTCGGACCGAGGCTCTGCATCTGTCCTCGTGCTCCTAGACCTTAGTGCTGCTTTTGATACCATCGATCACCACATTCTTTTGGAGAGATTGGAAACCCAAATTGGTCTACACGGACATGTTCTGGCCTGGTTTAGGTCTTATCTGTCGGAAAGATATCAGTTTGTCTCTGTGAATGGTTTGTCCTCTGACAAATCAACTGTACATTTCGGTGTTCCTCAAGGTTCTGTTTTAGGACCACTATTGTTTTCACTATATATTTTACCTCTTGGGGATGTTATTCGAAAACATAATGTAAACTTTCACTGCTATGCGGATGACACACAGCTGTACATTTCAATGAAACACGGTGAAGCACCAAAATTGCCCTCGCTAGAAGCATGTGTTTCAGACATAAGGAAGTGGATGGCTGCAAACTTTCTACTATTAAACTCGGACAAAACAGAGATGCTTGTTCTAGGTCCCAAGAAACAAAGAGATCTTCTGTTGAATCTGACAATTAATCTTAATGGTTGTACAGTCGTCTCAAATAAAACTGTGAAGGACCTCGGCGTTACTCTGGACCCTGATCTCTCTTTTTGAAGAACATATCAAGACCATTTCGAGGACAGCTTTTTTCCATCTACGTAACATTGCAAAAATCAGAAACTTTCTGTCCAAAAATGATGCAGAAAAATTAATCCATGCTTTTGTCACTTCTAGGTTAGACTACTGCAATGCTCTATTTTCCGGCTACCCGGATAAAGCACTAAATAAACTTCAGTTAGTGCTAAATACGGCTGCTAGAATCCTGACTAGAACCAAAAATTTGATCATATTACTCCAGTGCTAGCCTCTCTACACTGGCTTCCTGTCAAAGCAAGGGCTGATTTCAAGGTTTTACTGCTAACCTACAAAGCATTACATGGGCTTGCTCCTACCTACCTCTCTGATTTGGTCCTGCCGTACATACCTATACGTACGCTACGGTCACAAGACGCAGGCCTCCTAATTGTCCCTAGAATTTCTAAGCAAACAGCTGGAGGCAGGGCTTTCTCCTATAGAGCTCCATTTTTATGGAACGGTCTGCCTACCCATGTCAGAGACGCAAACTCGGTCTCAACCTTTAAGTCTTTACTGAAGACTCATCTCTTCAGTGGGTCATATGATTGAGTGTAGTCTGGCCCAGGAGTGGGAAGGTGAACGGAAAGGCTCTGGAGCAACGAACCGCCCTTGCTGTCTCTGCCTGGCCGGTTCCCCTTTTTCCACTGGGATTCTCTGCCTCTAACCCTGTTACGGGGCTGAGTCACTGGCTTGCTGGGGCTCTCTCGTGCCGTCCCTGGGGGGGTGCGTCACCTGGGTGGGTTGATTCACTGTTGTGGTCGGCCTGTCTGGGTTTCCCCCTGCTTACCTTTGGGTTGTACCGTGTCGGAGATCTTTGTGGGCTATACTGGCCTTGTCTCAGGATGGTAAGTTGGTGGTTGTAGATTTCCCTCTAGTGGTGTGGGGGCTGTGCTTTGGCAAAGTGGGTGGGGTTATATCCTTCCTGTTTGGCCCTGTCTTTATACTGAGGAGCAAATACGGGGTGTCCTCGGATGGGGCCACAGTGTCTCCTGACCCCTCCTGTCTCAGCCTCCAGTATTTATGCTGCAGTAGTTTATGTGTCGGGGGGCTAGGGTCAGTTTGTTTATCTGGAGTACTTCTCCTGTCCTATTCGGTGTCCTGTGTAAATCTAAGTGTGCGTTCTCTAATTCTCTCCTTCTCTCCTTCTTTCTCTCTCTCGGAGGACCTGAGCCCTAGAACCATGCCCCAGGACTACCTGACATGATGACTCCTTGCTGTCCCCAGTCCACCTGGCCATGCTGCTGCTCCAGTTTCAACTGGCCTGGGCCCTAGGACCATGTCCCAGGACTACCTGACATGAGGACTCCTTGCTGTCCCCAGTCCACCTGGCCATGCTCCTGCTCCAGTTTCAACTGTTCTGCCTTACTATTATTCAACCATGCTGGTCATTTATGAACATTTGAACATCTTGGCCACGTTCTGTTATAATCTCCACCCGGCACAGCCAGAAGAGGACTGGCCACCCCACATATGCTCTCTCTAATTCTCTCTTTCTTTCTCTCTCTCGGAGGACCTGAGCCCTAGGACCGTGCCCCAGGACTACCTGACATGATGGCTCCTTGCTGTCCCCAGTCCACCTGACTGTGCTGCTGCTCCAGTTTCAACTGTTCTGCCTTATTATTATTTGACCATGCTGGTCATTTATGAACATTTGAACATCTTGGTCATTTTCTGTTATAATCTCTACCCGGCACAGCCAGAAGAGGACTGGCCACCCCACATAGCCCGGTTCCTCTCTAGGTTTCTTCCTAGGTTTTGGCCTTTCTAGGGAGTTTTTCCTAGCCACCGTGCTTTTACACCTGCATTGTTTGCTGTTTGGGGTTTTAGGCTGGGTTTCTGTACAGCACTTTGAGATATCAGCTGATGTACGAAGGGCTATATAAATAAATTTGATTCGATTTGATTTGATTTGATTTGATTTGATTTGATTTATTAATTGTTGACAAAATACTTCTGGTATTTTCCCGCCTGTGATATGTGTCACTTAGTTGTAATATAAGCATTTGGAAAGTTGGTCATGTGACATTGTAATTCTTATGATTCCTTACACCTGTAACAGTATCAACTCCAAAGTTCGGTCATGAACATTATCAATAACCATGTTTCCATCCACAGTTTCTATGCAAGTAAAGACATACTGTATAGAAAAAACCCACAGATAAAACAAGTTACGATAAACTCCACAGGGTGATGAAAGTGCACGGTGATGAGGTTGATGCTCTTTTACGATACACATGGAGGGTCTTAATTTGTATGCAAGTGACATGACGATGGGTGCTTAGCTGCCAATTACCACGAGGATGATCTTGCTCTTATCAAAGTCATCATAAAACCTAACCTGTCAACTTTATCAGCGAACAGTTTGCCATTTACAGTGGGGCAAAAAAGTATTTAGTCAGCCACCAATTGTGCAAGTTCTCCCACTTAAAAAGATGAGAGAGGCCTTTAATTTTCATCATTAGGTACACTTCAACAATGACAGACAAAATTAGAATAAAAATCAGGAAATCACATTGTAGGATTTTTTATTCATTTATTTGCAAATTATAGTGGAAAATAAGTATTTGGTCAATAACAAAAGTATATCTCAATACTTTGTCATTGCCAACAAAGGGTATATAACGGAGGTCTAACTTTTTCTGTAAGTCTTCACAAGGTTTTCACACACTGTTGCTGGTATTTTGGCCCATTCCTCCATGCAGATCTCCTCTAGAGCAGTGATGTTTTGGGGCTGTTGCTGGGCAACACGGACTTTCAACTCCCTCCAAAGATTTTCTATGGGGTTGAGATCTGGAGACTGGCTAGGCCACTCCAGGACCTTAAAATGCCTTCGTTGCCCGGGTGGTGTGTTTGGGATCATTGTCATGCTGAAAGACCCAGCCACGTTTCATCTTCAGTGCCCTTGCTGATGGAAGGAGGTTTTCACTCGCCCCATTCATTCTTTCCTTTACACGGATCAGTCGTCCTGGTCCCTTTGCAGAAAAACAGCCCCAAAGCATGATGTTTCCACCCCCATGCTTCACAGTAGGTATGGTGTTCTTTGGATGCAACTCAGCATTCTTTGTCCTCCAAACACGACGAGTTGAGTTTTTACCAAAAAGTTATATTTTGGTTTCATCTGACCATATGACATTCTCCCAATCTTCTTCTGGATCATCCAAATGCTCTCTAGCAAACTTCAGACGGGCCTGGACATGTACTGGCTTAAGCAGGGGGGACACGTCTGGCACTGCAGGATTTGAGTCCCTGGTGGCATAGTGTGTTACTGATGGTAGGCTTTGTTACTTTGGTCCCAGCTCTCTGCAGGTCATTCACTAGTCCCCCCGTGTGGTTCTGGGATTTTTGCTCACCGTTCTTGTGATCATTTTGACCCCATGGGGTGAGATCCTGCGTGGAGCCCCAGATCGAGGGAGATTATCAGTGGTCTTGTATGTCTTCCATTTCCTAATAATTGCTCCCACAGTTGATTTCATCAAACCAAGCTGCTTACCTATTGCAGATTCAGTCTTCCCAGCCTGGTGCAGGTCTACAATTTTGTTTCTGGTGTCCTTTGACAGCTCTTTGGTCTTGGCAATAGTGGAGTCTGAATGTTTGAAGTTGTGGACAGGTGTCTTTTATACTGATAGCAAGTTCAAACAGGTGCCATTAATACAGGTAACGAGTGGAGGACAGAGGAGCCTCTTAAAGAAGAAGTTGCAGGTCTGTGAGAGCCAGAAATCTTGCTTGTTTGTCGGTGACCAAATACTTATTTTCCACCATAATTTGCAAATATATTCATTAAAATCCTACAATATGATTTTCTGGATTTTTTTCTTCTCATTTTGTCTGTCATAGTTGAAGTGTACCTATGATGAAAATGACAGGCCTCTCATCTTTTTAAGTGGGAGAACTTGCACAATTGGTGGCTCACTAAATACTTTTTTGCCACACTGTATCAGTTTGTGTGACGAAACCATCGATAGAGTGGAAAAGGCAATCGAAACACGTTGAACTTATATATATTTTTATTCGGTACAGGAGAACTTTAGAGCAAAAATGTTTTTATTTGCACTACAACATCACGTACAGGCATTTATCTGCAACAAGTCCGTTTTGATGGACACAAAACTTTGGTGGAAAAAATGCGCATATGCTTTAAATGCAGATTTTATAATATTCACATGAAAATCTGTTGCAAATTGGATGAAACCTAGCTACTGTAAAGTACATTTACTTATAGGTCTGTATGAAGATATTCTTTGATTTTGTGAAAATTAGATTTTTCCTAATGTAGCCAACCCATTAATCTACATAGGCCTCACGTAGGCCTGTCTTATGTTATGACTCAAAGGTAATGTATCATATGAATAATATGTTAAAAATAACATCTATACATTTTTTGAAATAGACACACACCAACAAAAAGGGCCTAATAATGTAAAGCTCTGAGGTCCTGTCTGACAAGGGTGGGTATTGTGGGCCTACCTGCTCTTCACAGGGTCACCAAGGAGAAGGACAAACAAGAGGATCATACTGTATCAAAGAGATCATAGGGGAAGAAGAAGATCTTACTACTTTCTCAAAAATAGGATTTTGGCCTTTTCTGTGAGATGAAAACTCCCAAAACCTTCCTCCAAGCTGTGATGTAGCTAAATATGGATGTGTCTGTGTGGAGCATTCCTGGGGGGCTATGTGGCCCAGACTGAAGGAGGATGAGTAAGAGCTTGTGGCAGGGGTGGATGGGATGAGGTTTGGGTCGGGTGTCTGGGAAGTCTTTTTGGGTGTGTGCATGTGTAAAGAGGGGGAGGGGTTGTCGACTGAATATCTATGAAAGTAGCCTAACATACCGTTCAAATGTCAGAACACAAGCTTCTGAATTTGGGAGTTTTATTACACCCCCCCATTTCATTAACCAATAATGTTCCACGGGGCTAAATTAGGTATCAGTGAGGTGACGCAGGTAGACTCAGCGTTGGACGTCAGAGTTTCAGAGGGCAGATAGATGAGAGAGAGCCACACTCAGAGGGGACAAGGAGTTTCTTTCAAACCCCTCTCCTCACTGTCTCTTCATAGCTATCAACAGGCACTTCTCCCTTGCTCCCTCTATTCTCCACTGAAAAGAAGGTAACAACTAAGTGTTGTTCTATCATAACATGCAATATTTCCTACCTACAATTTATGAGTATTAATGTCTTTTTACCGAATATCTACAGCATCTCATCACAAATGAAATGAGTCTACTGCATGCATCATACAAGAAAGTAGACAAAAAGTTATCTTGCCATTGCTATATACAATGCATTCAGAAAGTATTCAGACCCCTTGACCTTTTTGCACATTTTGTTACGTTACAGCCTTATTCTAAAATTGATTACATATCTAAAAAAATCTGCAATCTACACACAATAGCCCATAATGACAAAGCGAAAACAGATGTATTAAAAATAAAAACAGAAATACCTTAGAGAACTATTCAGACCCTTTTCTATGAGACTCGAAATTGAGCTCTGAAATGGAGCTCCTGTTTCCATTGATCATCCTTGAGATGTTTTTACAACTTGGAGTCCACCTGTGGTAAATTCAATTGATTGGACATGAATGGAAAGGCACACACTATATAAGGTCCCTCAGCTGACAGTGCAAGTCAGAGTAAAAACCAAGCCATTAGGTCGAAGCAATTGTCTGTAGAGCACAGAGACAGGATTGTGTCGACGCATAGCTCTAGAGAAGGGTACCAAAAAATGTTTTGCAGCATTGAAGGTCCCCAAGAACACAGTGGCCTCCATCATTCTTAAATGAAAGAAGTTGGTAATCACCGAGACTCTTCCTAGTGCTGGCAATTGGGGGAGAAGCTGAGAAATTGGGGGAGAAGGGCCTTGGTCAGGCCGATGGTCACACTGACAGAGCTCTAGAGTTCCTCTGTGGAGATGGGAGAACCTTCCAAAAGGACAACCATAACTGCAGCACTCCACCAATCAGGCCTTTATGGTAGAGTGGCCAGACGGAAGCCTCTCCTCAGTAAAAGGCACATAACAGCCCGTTTGGCACCAAAAGGACTCTCCGACCACGAGGAACAAGATTCTCTGGTCTGATGAAACCAAGATTGAACTCTTTGGCATGAAGCGTCACGTCTGGAGCAAACCTGGCACCATCCCTACGGTGAAGCATGGTGGTGGCAGCATCATGCTGTGGGTATGTTTTTCAGCGACAGGGACTAGGAGACTAGGCAGGATCGAGGCAAAGATGAACGGAGCAAAATACAGAGAGACCCTTGATCATAACCTGCTCCAGACCGCTCAGGACCTCAAAAAGGTTCACCTTCCAATAGGACAACAACCCTAAGCACACAGCCAAGAAAATGCAGCAGTTGCTAAGGGACAAATCTCTGAATGTCCTTGAGTGGCCCAGTCAGAGCCCAGACTTGGTCTGAATACTAATGGTCTGAATACTAATGTAAATGTGATAGTTCCGTTTTTGTATTTTATAAATTAGTTAAAAATTCTAAAAACATGTTTTTGCTTTGTCATTATGGGGTAGTGTGTAGGTTGATGAGGGGAAAAAACTATTGAATTAATTTTTGAATAATAATATAAAGTAACAAAATGTCGAAAAAGTCATTGGGTCTGAATACTTTCCGAAGGCACTGTGTATCTATTTATAATTCATTAAACCCAAGGCCCAATTGATTAAATGATTGCCAATCTAGCCTATTGTTGTCACCCTAGCCATCATCAGCAGCATTAGTTGTTCACCTCAAAGCATCCCTTGGCCCTGGCATTGCCTGGTGATGACAGACAGACAGTCCATCGGCAGACAAACAGCAGAGGGAGGAGCAGTGATAAGACACAGCCTTTATACACACAGACAAGATAGGGAGAGCTACACACACTTCCACAAGAAATCACAATGTCCCATCCCAGGCTACATATTCATGCTTGCGCAGATGCACACATGCACACATGCTCACCCCACATGAGCAGGGGTAGGCATGTTGTGTGCACGCAAAAACACACACACGGAGGGCCAAGCTCCAGTCCCAGTGTTCAACCTTTGTCTTTGTGAAACTTCATTAAAAGCAGGAAGGTCAGCAGCAAACCCGTTTGACAGGCAGGCAGGCTAGGTGATTACACCTTGTACAACCCACCTCCCTTGTTCACAAGTATTATCTGGAGACCTATTATAAACCGTAAAAATATATATTTTATGCTAAATATTTCCCATTTTGATATAAATGATACCTGTCCCCTCACAGGTTTATGGTCATTTTAACCCCTCATTAATTAACAGCCAGCCAGCAGACTACTCTCGATCGCTCTCTCCTTCACCTGTGGTTAAAACCATTCCGCTTGCGGTCAGTGTGCCCCTCCCCATCACATGTCTTTATCTTCCCTACATCCCTTGTCCCTTCCTTCCATTGTCCTGTAGAGCCCAAGCCCAGCTCAGACAGGTGGGATCAGCCCCCATTAGGTTCCACAAAACTTAGGCACACAAATGGCCATTCACCTGGTAGACTCCCAGCTAGCTTGCAACACCCCCCCCCCCACCCCCTCCCTCCTTAGTGCAGTGTCAGGAGTTCCGTTCCACCGGAGCATGTCATCCCAGTCTGAGACATCCATTTGGTCATATGGAATGGGGAGACGTCACTTCCTGAAGTGCAAGGTTCCAAAGTAGTGAAGGATTCAATCATAAGACTCCGAGTAACTCCAGCATTTCAGGAATTGTAGACTGCACTCATAAAGCTCATTTCTTTACTATCACTTCGTTCAAACAAAAATGTGCATGACAATGTATTAGATTAATGAGTTCTTGGGCTAATTTAAATGTAATTTAAATGTAGATGTATTACAACCAGATGCAGACACACTCCTTTTCTCATATGTTGGTCAGTAGCACCATCATACATTGAGATGGGGAATTTAAAAAAGGTAAGCATATGGCTGAGTCAGTAACACTGTACTGCTACAGGTCAGGATTTGAAAACTAGGCCCAATAGTAGATGTCAGCAGACAGGCTGTCGGAACATAGACAACAGATAGCAAAACACACAATTACTACCCTCTACTGGACTGTTGTAGCCGGTGCAGCGTGGTCCTTCAGAGGAGCGCTCCAGTGGCCACATAATTTAAAACCATTAACTTTGATTACAGAGTTGCCACTAGAGCAGAGATTCTGTATTAGCAGAATAAAAGCATACATACAAACATATTGTTGCTATTTGCTATGGACCTCTTTATAGATAAAACAAGAACCTAACTGTTACGCACGCCTCTATGAAGAGGGAACGCAACACCCTGCAACAACTCAACTCTCCGTGAAGTGAAAGAGGTATGGGACTGTAGGTGTGAGTAAGGATGACAAAGGCAGAGAGAGTGGTACCATTTATAAGGAATTTATTCCTTCACACGGTAATATGGGGAAAGGGGGATGGACAGAACCAAAGCAAAGAAGGTAAGATATCAAAGCCCCCTCTCCTATCTAACCTGCCTACCCACTACTTACCTAATTTAGCACCACCTGGTGCCCTAACCAAAATACAGGGGGTGGTCCGCCCAGGCCTTACCTAGTGTGCATAGACAGTGAATACTACGGGTATATATATGCCCGCGGGCCTCTTGCCTTAGTACTCCCTAGGTGCCTTCCCCTTCCCCCCTGGGAACAAATGAAACAGAATAACACAAACCATTTCAATAATCAAAACACTGCGTCCTATTGACACACAACAGACATAACCAATCAGCTCCCTCACTCAACCAATACAGGACACACTAATCATCTCCCTCTGAGAACAACCAACACAGCAATGATCTTTCTGCAATCTATATATCTGCATTGACGGCCCAGCAATGATCTCTCTTCTGAACAGAACACTGTCTCTTACATAGCTTCAGAAGGAGTCTAATCGGATACAGCTGTAATTTGACGAGGGGGCGGGGTCAGCTCTAATCATCAATGGTTGGTCAGCTGCTTAGGGAGAATTCAGGAAGCCATCTCCTGAAACACTCAAATACAAACTACAACACAGAAACTGGGGAACGTAACACGCCCACCACAAAAAATGCAAACATACAGTTTGCAATAACAAAAAAACATATCGCATCTCCAGTTAGTAAACCCGTGATAGAGCGTAGGCAACCACATTCGCCGAGCATAAGGCGTAGGCAACCACATTCACCGCATAAGGCGACGGTTCTGATTGTACATTTGCTTCAAGAATACCAATGGATTATGGTCCGTGAAGACCATTACAGGGAAGGCACTGGAGCCCACATACTTAATAACTAAGGCAAGCAATAAAGCCAGCGTCTCTTGTTCAATGGTGGAGTACCTTGACTGACACGAGTTGAACTTACGGGAGAAGAAACTGACGGGCCGATCCACTCAGTCTTACTCTTCCTGTAAGAGAACTGCACCCATCCCCACTATACTAGCGTCTACCTCCAATTTAAAAGGTTTTTCAAAGTTGGGGGCGGCAAGCACTGGGGAACTACAAAGTAGCGCTTTACGGACTCAAAAGCATAGTTACAGTCCTGGGACCACTTAAATGGTATATTGGGACTAAGCAGAGATGAAAGGGGAGCTACTACCACCGATAAATTCTTACAGAATGTACAATAGTACCCTACCATCCCCAGGAATCTGCGCACCTGGTGGAGAGTTGTGGGAGCAGAAAAAGCATCAATTGCTTTCACTTTGCCAGATACTGGGCGCACTTGATCTCGTCCCACTTGCTTCCCTAAGCCACAGTAGCCTTCCAAAACTCCCACTTGGCCAAATTGAGGGTTAAAGAAGCATTCTCCAACCGCTGAAACACATTTTAAGGTGGCGAGATTATCAGATAAAGTAGACGAATGAATCACCACATCGTCAAGGTAAGCAGTACAATTTGGCACATCTGCAAACACAATGTTAACTAGGCGCTGAAAAGTAGCAGGTGCATTACACATTTCAAAGGGCATCACAGTGTATTGTACAAAGTTATCAGGCGTAACGAAAGCCGATATGTCAGAAGCACCTGCCAATAACCTTTTAACAAATCTAACTTACTAACTTAAGCAGCAGAGGCAATTTTATCAATGCAGTCATCTAAGCGAGATAGAGGAAAAGAATCAGACTTTGTAATGGTATTTACTCGACGATAGCCATACATAAGCGGGACGTCCCGTCTGGCTTAGGGACAAGAATACATGGGGAACTCCAGGAGCTGTTACTGGGTTTTGCCATGTCATTCTGTAACAAATAAGCTACCTCACTTTTCATTACCTCCCTTCTCTTAGCATTAACCCGGTAAGGATGCTGACGTATAGGAGCAGCGTTCCCCACATCCACGTCATGTTCCAAGATGGACGTGCGACTTGGAACGTCCTAAAACACATTGAGAAAACTGTTTATCAGTAGGATAAGATCCTGAGTTTGATCGTTATCCAAATATTCCATTTGAGATGGTAACTTCTTCAGCATCGCCGAATTACATAAGCGTTCACACTGCTGTAACGTATGGCGTAACTCCAACCCGTCCTCCTTATCCTCCTCTAGGTCCCAGCCAGGCTTCAGCACCACCACAGCCACACTGGAGACGGCGGGCTGGACCGGCTTACCTGAGGAACTGTTGGGAGAATCACGCACATAATGTTTTCAGCATGTTAACATGACACACACGGGAATAACGCCTTCGATCTGGGGTCTTTATCACATAATTGGTGTCACAGAGTTTCTTTTCCACCAGATATGATCCAGAAAAACATGCCGACAGAGATGAGCCAGGGATTGGCTGGTGCAAAAGAAAGGCCAACAGCCTTGTCATAATGCAACTTCATGCGTTTTTGAAACGAGGAGAGACTTTTGGGCTAACGCGCATGCGGCGTGCAGTCTCTCCCGCATTTTACTGACATAATCCAACACATTTTTAGGAGCGCTACTGGGTGTAGGAGATAAGATATGCTCCTCCAAAACGTTCAGTGGACCCCGTGGGGTGTTTCCAAACACAAGGTCAGCAGGGTTGAACCCTAAGGACTCTTGTATCGTTTCCAATCTATATCTCTGCAATGACGTCCCAGCAATGATCTCTCCTCTGAACAGAACACTGGCTTTTATATAGCTTCAGAAGGAGTCTAATCGGATACAGCTGTAATTTGACGATGGGGCGGGGTCAGCGCCAATCATCAATGGGGCTGACCAATCAGCTGCTTGGGGAGAATTCAGGAAGCCATCTCCTGAAACACACTCAAATACAAACTACAACACAGAAACTGTGGAACGTAACACAAACTCTATTTTGGTGCAGCAGGCAGCATTGCAAAACTTGGAGACTTCATTCAAAACAAGTCACCATGGAGTCTGCCCCACACACCAATGGCCACAGTTTTACAACAATCCTCATATTTAAACCCCTTTGCATAACGCACTCGTTCAAAAACAAATGATTGGCTTGGTGGTATGACTTCAATGGACCCAACTTGATGTTAACATTCTCTTGACTTCAGCAAATACCTGGAGGAGACAGTATACAATTAATTAGGGGATATGAATGAATTTCCATTCAATTAACAACACCACAATCACACAACTCTGTACATGGATAGAATGAGAGGAGTGTTGCACATGTCTGCCACACGTGTTTGGACAGCTGGGTTGGCCTGCTGAGTTGCCCCAGTCTAATTTTTGGAAAGCTGCTAATATTGAAACAGCAATCCAGATGTGGTCATATGAAGACAGTGAAACAGATATGTGACTCTCTGTGTGACTGAACAGCCTGGGAACTTACACTATATGACCAAAAGTACGAACAAATCTGGGTTTGGCGGGTTTGGCGGATGCCAGGAGAATGCTACCTGCCCCAATGCATAGTGCCAACTGTAAAGTCTGGTGGATGAGGAATAATGGTCTGGGGCTGTTTTTCAGTGAAGAGAAATCTTAATGCTACTGCATACAATGATATTCTAGATTCTGTGCTTCCAACTTTGTGGCAACAGTTTGTGAAAGGCCCTTTCCTGTTTCAGCATGACAATGCCCCTGTGCACAAAGCAAGGTCCATACAGAAATGGTTTGCATAGATTGATGTGGAAGAACTTGACTGGCATGCACAGAAGCCTGACCTTAACCCCATGGAACACCTTTGGGATGATGGGATGTTATTTGATTAATTAACTCAGGAACCACAATATACTATTTTATCCCTCATTGACTTTATTTTGGCAGTTACCTGTACATGACACACACAAACTGGCACATCCATAACACAGAACATCTCAGTACAACAAGAATACATGTCTGGTGGTTTGGGATAGATGGGGCCTTATTGCTTCTGTAGACTGTCTCTGTTGTCATCTGAGCATCTACTGCTTTTCCCTCTCTCCAGACACCTGTCAATACACACTTGCACATACAAAATGTAACTGACCACCTTCTCTTGGATCAGGTCATTTCCTCACATGGACAGTTTCATTTGGAAGAAAAGTATCCAAGAGCACCCTGCTCTCTCCCTGCTATTCACGGCGCTGTAGTTAGTTGCCTCCCATCTGATTACTGCAGTCAAAGAAGAGAACATATCGGACGTCAGCAGTCCCATACATGACATGGGTCCAGCCCTGGAGGTTGTCTTGGTTACGCGGAAAGCCATCAATTAGGCTGCTGAATTATGGCTGGTTCAACGACATCGTCTCCTCCATCGCCTGGGAGAGGATGGGGACAGAGGACTTGGAAGGGTACAAACAGCAGGAAAATAATATTGCAGAAACTGGAAATGTGAATTTTTATCTGGATTATAATTCATGGACATTTTGTAGGGGTTCATATATTTTTCGTAAGGGAAAATCATGTCTGAAATTTCAAAGTGTAAATAACACATTTCAGTAGCCTTTTTAAACCTCAAATACACTACAAGTTTGAAATGTTCTGCAATGTTGGAAAGTTATCCTGCAACAGGGTGATAGAATTAAGATCCCACATTTGTAGCAATTTAAAAAAATGTTAAAAAATAATAATGTAGGGTTGCATTTTACATCATCATGATGATGTGGCTGTTGACACTTTGCTTCTTGACAGTCCAATATCTTAAAAACATGACTGCTGACATGCAAAACATTTTGGGACTGTATCAACAGTGGATTAATTGGAAATAATACAAAAATGGAGTTCCTCTTTAAGTGCAAACAAATGAATAGCAAACATCACATGAGGAGGTACACTGTTAAAATAAAGTGCTTTTGTAACACCAAAACTAATGGCAACTGAGCTGTCACCAATGCAAAGGAGACAAAACCTTCATGTTTCTGGAGTATTGAAACACATCACCCTGAGATGAAACATGGCACATGGTGTTGCAACACCACTTAATCAGGTGTTGTGCAACACATTGCCAGGGACTGGGAGCACTACCGGAATAGGTTCAAAACACTATTTTAGTGTTTCAAGTTCTGTTTAGTGACGAATTAGATACCTTCTCTTTTGGTGTTGTTTCCTCTCTCTACAGCTTCAAAATAGTATTATAGTGTTTAATACCCTGTCTAGTGCAGAATTAGATACCTTCTCTTTTGGTGTTGTTTCCTCTCTCTAAAGCTTTATGGTGTTTAATACCCTGTCTAGTGCAGAATTAGATACCTTCTCTTTTGGTGTTGTTTCCTCTCTCTAAAGCTTTATGGTGTTTAATACCCTGTCTAGTGCAGAATTAGATACCTTCTCTTTTGGTGTTTTTCCTCTCTCTAAAGTTCTAAATAGTTGTTTTAATACCTCTAGTGCAGAATCTCTAAAGCTTCTAAATAGTATTATGGTGTTTAATACCCTGTCTAGTGCAGAATTAGATACCTTCTCTTTTGGTGTTGTTTCCTCTCTCTAAAGCTTCTAAATAGTATTATGGTGTTTAATACCCTGTCTAGTGCAGAATTAGATAGCTTATTCTGGAGTATTTTCATTGATTTAGGTATCTGATCATTTGTCAGTTTAACCCATTTTGTCAGGCATCGTTGAGCACAGTGCTCCTTCCACCAGCAGGATACTGTATTTGCCTCTACCATTAAAAGTTGGAAATTTGGGAATGGGTCGTCTCATCATTGAACGCCATTTTGCCTCACGGTTTTGATATCCGTTCATCATGATACATTATACCTCATGGCACAACAATCTGCTTATTACTAATATAGATGCATACTTTCCTATCTTCAAACATGCATACAACAAAGTGTGAAAAACTATTTAAAAAATGTATTACCCAGAATCATAATAACAGAGCCACATGGTAAGATAGGAAGTGCAAGGAAGTTAAGCCATTTTGCCACAACTTTGGAAGTATGTTTGGGGTATTTGTCCATTTGGAAGACCGATTTGCGACCAAACTTTAATGTCTTGAGATGTTGCTTCAATATATCCACATAATTTTCCTGACTCATGATGCCATCTATTTTGTGAAGTGCACCAGTCCCTCCTGCAGCAAGGCACCCCCACAACATGATGCTGCCACCCCCGTGCTTCACGGTTGGGATGGTGTTCTTCGGCTTGCAAGCCTCCCCCTTTTACCTCCAAACATAACAATGGTCATTATGGCCAAACAGTTCTGTTTTAGTTTCAAGAGACCAGAGAATATTTCTCCAAAAAGTATGATCTTTGTCCCCATGTGCAGTTGCAAACCGTAGCCTGACTTTTTTTATGGTGGTTTTGGAGCAGTGGATTCTTCCTTGCTGAGTGACCTTTCAGGTTATGTCGATATAGGACTCGTTTTACTGTGGATATAGATACTTTTGTACCTGTTTCCTCCAGCATCTTCACAAGGTCCTTTGCTCTGGGATTGATTTGCACTTTTCGCACCAATGTACGTTCATCTCTAGGAAACAGAATGTGTCTCCTTCCTGAGCGGTATGATGGCTGCGTGGCCCCATGGTGTTTATACTTGCGTACTATTGTTTGTACAGATGAACGTGGTACCTTCAGGCGTTTGGAAATTGCTCCCAAGGATGAACCAGACTTGTGGAGGTCTACCTTTTTTTCTGAGGACTTGGCTGATTTCTTTTGATTTTCCCATGACGTCAAGCAAGGAAGTACTGAGTTTGAAGGTAGGCCTTGAAATACATCCACAGGTACACTCCAATTGACTAAAATAATGTCAATTAGCTTTTCAGAAGCTTCTAAAGCCATGACATAATTTTATGGAATTTTCCAAGCTGTGTAAAGGCACAGTCAACTTAGTGTATGTAAACTTCTGACCCACTGAAATTGTGATACAGTGAAATAATCTGTCTGTAAATAATTGTTGGGAAAATTACGTGTCATGCACGAAGTAGATGTCCTAACCGACTTGCCAAAACTCTAGTTTATTAACAAGAAATTAGTGAAGTGGTTGAAAAAATGAGTTTTAATGACTCCAACCTAAGTGTATGTAAACTTCTGACTTCAACTGTATATGGTCAGCTGCAGCAAAGAAAGAGATAAAAAAAAGCTCTAAATGACTCAAAACAGGGCTGCCAGATTTGCTCTTCATTGCTCTAACCAGATGAATATTATCCAAATGCATCAGAATCTCTCATGGCTTCACGTTGAAAACAAATTACTATCAGTCTTCTGATTTTCTTTAGAAATGTTATATATATTTTCTTAAACACAGTATTTTTCATGGCCAGTTAGTACATACTAGCAACACGCATAACCACCAAACCAGAAAGGCAAATTCAGGGCAGCTAAGACAACCCAACTAAGACAAATTGCCTTAAATCTACAGTTTGATATAGAGCCATAGCTGAATGGAACTCTTTACCAATCCATATTTCTCAGGCAAAAAGTAAATCCACCTTCAAGAAAAAAATAAAAGAACATTTAATGCAATAGACCATATGACTGGACAGGAAATAGAAAGCATCAACTGAATGTTAAATGTGTTTCCTGTCAGGTACTTTAAATGTAATGTCTTGTTAATTGGTGTTGGACCCCAGGGAGATTAGCTAGCGTTACGGCGTTAGCTAATGGGGGTCCTAATAAAAGTAACCCTAACCCTTTTAGCTATCCCTAACCCTAACTCCTAGCCTATCTAACATTAGCCATCTAACCATCTAGCTAGAATTGATTACATATAAGTTATGCAAATTCGAAACATGTAATACTTATTGTAATTTGTTACATGTCATAGGAAATGGGTGACGTACATACCATACCATCACTGGCAATTTTAGCATGTAAATCTTGGTTGGCACAACACTAAACAATACATTAATTGCACTATAACGGTGACAAGTGGTGCCCACAAACTGTTAAGGCCTACATAAAGCTGTCCCAACAGCAGAGTCCCAACAGCAGTGCCAACACCTTACCACTGCTACACCTGGCTTTCAGCTAAGCCTTGTCTGGCAGCGAAATAATTAATTCAGCCTCGTTCACTGCCTTTAAAAAAAAGATAAGTGATATGGCTGACTTGCTTAAACAAATGTGGTTTCTACTGACAATTGAAATGTACAAACTATGGCATAAGGGAACAATGAGCGGATAAGAGGCGTTCTGTAATTTCGATTAAGACATTAACGAGTGACGAAGGACGTAGTCAATTTAACTATGTGTTCAGCACTTTTGAAATGTACAGCGACAGAATGCTGCACATCGGCTGCTCTTACAGTATTTTCCCTGTACACCAAGTCAGAACCATAGGATAAATAAAGGGTGCATTTAAACAGACAATGAAACCTCTTACAATATTAGATGATGACATTTCTCTAAAACAGGTTATAGGCTACATGTGCAGCACCACCGAGTCAGAACAGTAACGTTAGGTGAAATTAAGAGGTAAAAATAGACCAGATTATTAGGGTGAGGCACATGGGCTACTAACAGCTTACTACACAACATACACTTAGTATTACTTTCTTAGCTACAGTATACATATCTCCATGACATATTACATCATTTATGCAGCAGCATACAAGACATTTTTGGACTCACCTTAGCTTGTGTTGTGCTCACTTAAACATGAAGGTGGTGCGGCGGTTTTGTAATTCAAACGTTGTCATCAAATCAAATTCTGGTATTTTCTGGATTTATGGTGGGAACTCTGGAAAAAAACACAGCCATTCCATTGAATAGCAGGCTACTGGTTGTTTTGCACTGCTTGCAGTTAGCCACTGATTCCTTCCAAACGACTTATTGTTGAATATGCGATTTCCAACTTTGTTGCGCAATCTTTATGTCCAATGGCCGATGAGCACCGATACATTTTATCTATAATTTATCTTCATTATTTCTCTTCATATGACAAGGATTAAAAGGATTTGCCAGTAAATTGTCAACTTGATTCATAATGAACGCTGCTAGCTGAGACTTTGAAAGTAAGATGTTGACATGATCAGTCCAACCAAAGCTACTGTACATATAACATGATTTGATGTAATTTTATCTGTGGCCAATGACCTTGAGCCTTTTTGGAAGGGCACTTGTAATATAACTCTAAGGCAGGACCCAAAGGGCTGAAATTTTGGATGTCTACCCTTACTAAGGACATACACTTTGCGATGATGTAGTGTCCCCATGAGTGACAGAACACTGAGCCAATCACAGCGCAATCCTCCTATATATTTTTTTGCTGGCTCCCCCACCACCACAGAAAGCACTGAGCCAGGCTGAAACGCCTGCATTTTGGAGCTGCCTTACTCAAGAAATCAAAAAAGAGACCATGTGTGTCTGCGGCATTTTTAACTCAATTATATATATATTTTTTTTTGACATTGTTTGCAAACTGATGTGACACGTATTAATGCCAAAATAACATGCAAAACAGGCAAGCCTTTTAGACTGATAGCCTCTAATTTCAAATGTTCACATACTTCCACAATTTTGGCACACTGGGTTCATTTCCCTGCGCCCAGTCCTTCAAGTAGAAACACAACATGTAGGATCATCAGGAACACGCAAACATTATTTTGTTAAAAGTAGCCTACTCGGAGGCAGGAGTGATCTTTAACCAACTCCAAGGCAAATGGATCACTGAAAGATGACAGCAGAGTTCCAGTGTGTCATTAAGGGGAGGTGCTTTGCTACTTCTGTCTACTGTACACATCAGATTCACTCGCAGAGCCGATCGCATATGTGATACGAAGTGGCATAAATGAAATGTAGAACCTCCTATTTGTCCTTATTAGCTGAAAATGGACAGTATTGTCTGCTCATAATGCCACGCTTAGCTTTGTTGATTTATTAGCTAAGGAAAAAACTCGACAGTGGTTCATCATCATGTCAAACAAAGATTAGTCTAGTGACGAAGGCTATAAATTATTTTAGGAAAAGTACTATTTATTTATAACAATATCAAGCTTTCCTCGTATTTATTTTGATTTGCCCTAAAATCATATGAAACAATTATGTCCGGACCTTATCAATTGTGCTGCCTTCAAAGAATGGAGCTAGATTTGACAATAGCTTGCCATTGCATGATTGTGAATATGCAGCTCATAAAAAATTCAATCATCAATTGGTCTATTCTTATCACCAGGCAGACACTTGACGAATGTGAGTAGCCTAGCAGTCATAGGCTATAGCCATTCAAGACATGGAGGAAATGCACAGACTGTTACGGCCAAATAAAGGACTCCCGGCACTCCCACGCGCTCCCTCTCCCTCTGCTTGTTCATTGGTTCACTCAGCATCATCAGCAGCAAGGAAGCTGAACAGCGCCAGACGATGCATCGCCTTGGGAGAGAAGAGGAGACAAGACAGCATCCTTAATGTGTCCATACGGGGATTTTATCAGCCATGTAGCAATAATTCGATACACTGATTGTCGGATTGGATAGAACTGTTGTCTATGATTTCTAGGTTCTTGAACACTTGTTTTTCACCCGCTGATTTATCAAAGCGCGAGTCTGTTGTTCAGCCAATTATGTAGAGGAAGCGTTGAATAAAAAAACGGGGATCTCACTGCATTGACTGTGTTTTATCCTTCATTTTACACTCATGGTGAGGAATGCCTGGTGGTCTAGATTGTCATCGCTCGGATCAAGCGCGCCTCGTGAGCCGCCAGCGCCGCATCATCATGCATCACGACAACCACCCGACTGGGCCATTGACACGTCGCCTCTGAGTGTGCCGCTCTCCCCCGGCTTGTGACATGACAGCCCGGGGACGAAAGAAGAGCATCAACCGGCACAGACCTGCAAGAGGACGTATGGATTTGAATCATTTTGAGGGGCTGGAGCCCACGGAAGCCCGGACTGGAAGAGAGGGCAGTGCCACGCAGACACCGATAGGCTACACTTGCGATGCGAGGCGTAGAGAGGATCCAATACCACCAACTGATGTTATTTAATTAATCTGCTCCCATATCCTAAGATCTGACCACCTATCTGTTTTATCTTTGTGCATAAATGTAAATGGTACTGATTGCCTTTTTGGATGCATACAATGCATTGACTAATGTGACATATTAAGCATATTGTTTGTAGGTCGATAGGACGTGACAGTGTTATCATCCTGTCTGGTCCAACTGACTAGAACCCTAATCTCATCATGGGCTGCATTCAGAGCATCACCTGTAAATCGCGCATCAAACGCGAAAACATAGTGGTCTATGACGTTTCCGCCACTATCGATCACTCCCCGACAATTATTGAGGAGAACTCTCCTATAGTGTTGCGCTACAAGACGGCCTATTTCAAGGCCTCTGCACGGATAGTGATGCCCCCTATTCCCCGTAATGAGACTTGGGTGGTGGGTTGGATCCAGGCATGCACACAGATGGAATTCTACAACACCTACAATGACATTGGCATGTGAGTTGAGTTCTCCTCCAGGCTGCTGATTGAAGCTCCCCAGCTGCTCCCACCTCCCTCTGCTGCTCCGTCCCAAACTGTCACTTCTCTGGTGCTGTAGGAAGTGTGTGTGTTTTGTGTGCCATCAAAATTGACATGAATGCAATGCAACACTTGATATGTGGATATGTGTGAGTGTATGTGTAGCATTTGTGCAAACAGAAGGTTAACCATGCACTCAACCTCCTTCATTCAAACCCCCACCAATTGATTCTGTTCCAATTGATTCTGTTGCTGTGACTTCACCATCAAAATAGAGATGACAGAGGAGCTACACAACTGCTCCTAGACATACATTGTGTTCACAGAAATGAGGGAGAGAGAGAGAGATGCACTGACACACTCCCACGCTCCCTTCTCTCCAGGAGACAGAATCACACACCCACTGACGAGTAACACATACAGCCTCCTCCAGCACTGCCTGGGGGTGTTTTTCTCTGGAGGAGGCATATGTGAGGAGGTGTTTAATCCTGACTGGGGATGGGGGGGGGTCTAGGGGTGCAGCAAAAAAACATAACAAATGGAGCTGATCTGAAGGGGAGAACGTGGCATCAGATCACACCAGCCGACACCCTCTCATTGGCCGGAAAACACAAGATATTATTCCACTGACTCACTGAACCATCTATCTATCATACATAGTCTACAGTATGGAGCCCTGAGGTGAAATACATTTATCAAACATCTTCTATGTATTTGTATGTCTTACTCTGTTCTTTTTGGGAATGTCTAACACAGAGGCTCCCAAATGTAATGTGCTGCGTGAGACAGCTAAAGCCCTTTGAATCTCCTTGTGAACCTACAGTTCAACACAGTGCTAATCCATGACCCACTAAGAACAGGTTCCAACCCATCATCTATTCAACTGTAGTTTGACCTCTGACTTGTCGTCCTCCTGCAGGTCTAGCTGGGAGCTACCAGAGCTGCGTGAAGGTCTTGTGAGGGCCATCAGTGACTCAGACGGGGTGAGCTACCCCTGGTACGGCAACACCACCGAGACGGTCACCCTGGCGGGGCCCACCTCCGAGCCCTTGCGCTTCACCGTCAGCATGAACGATAACTTCTACCCCAGTGTGACCTGGGCCGTGCCCATCAGCGACAGCAACCTGCCTCTGCTCACCCGCATCAAGAGGGACCAGAGCTTCACCACCTGGCTGGTGGCCCTCAACACGGCCACGCGGGAGAAGATCCTGCTGCAGACAGTCAAGTGGCGCATGAGGGTGGACATCCTGGTGGACCCCTCCATGCCCCTGGGCTCCAGAGCCACCCTGATGGGCCGGACGCACCAGGACCAGCCCCGCGTCCTAACCCACATGGAGCCCATCCCCCCCAACGCCCTGGGGAGGCCCAACGCCAACGACGCCCAGGTGCTGATGTGGAGGCCCAGGAAGGGCCCACCCCTAGTGGTCATCCCTCCTAAGTAGCAGAGAGAGGGAAGGGAGGTGTAACTAGGGCCCAGACATCCTGCCATTATGAGATCAATATGGACAGAGACTTGGGGGACAGCCGCCTTAAATCCCCATCACTGCCTTTGAGTAGAGAGAGAGGACTGCTGCCTGGACCAAAGCCTAAATACAGACCAGACCCACAGAGGGACCTCTGCCTTAATAACATCCTCTGTCCTGGAGAAGCAGAGAGGACTAGTCCTTTGTGAGTGTTCCAGGCCCAGCAGGGCTCAGAGTAGGCTACACTCTAGGGGAGCAGCCTGTAGCCTACTGCACACCATGCTGCCTCACCGAGATGAGAGCAGCCATCTTTAATTACAGACTGTTCTGGCTCTATGACAGTGATGTAGAGGGTTGTGTCTCAAATGGAACCCCATTACCCTTTGGCTCTGGTTAAAGGTAATGCACTATGTGGAGAATAGGTGGCCATTTGAGACTAACCCGAGGTGTGAGAGGCCCAGCAGTACATGTATGTGGCTTTATGGGTATAATACAGGTGAGATTGGGGAGTATAATGTATTTTATATGTAAGAACAAAGATTGTAGTACATTTAAATGCAGCCTTCATGCTCAGTACAGTTACAGACAAGGATGAATGTGTTACTGGTAGAAGGGGAAGACAGGCTCTCTATAGCCACCTACAGAATGGCCAATGAGAACAGCACTGTGGGCCAGGTCAGGTATGATGTACAGAGGAGACAGAGTCTGAAAATGTAACAAAATGAACTCCCCATGCTGCTCATTACTGAGGTGCAAACCATACTAGCCTTTACACTGATACACACATCCCCTCTGCGACTACACACTCATGCACACACACACCCTCTTTGACTACACCCAAGCCATAATTCTATGAGGGACAGGTGGGTTGAATAGGATATTACAAATCAACTGTTTATATTGAAGGTCATATCACATACTGTGTATGGTGACAAACGTCCATTGAGAGCCAGTCATTCACAGTAACAGATGTGCCTGAGAACAGAATGACTCGGACTGGAGGATGTACAGAACTGTACATTCAATCACATGTACAGTGGGACAACGTAGACAGGTATTCCAAAGGGTTTCATTATGGATGGGTGGGAGATTTAGCATGCAAGCATTGTTTTTAATTCAATAAAATGAAGGTAAAACATGTTTGCGTGTTATAAGAACATCTTTGAATTAATCTGCAAGTGTAATAGTTGTTCCCCTCAGTCCCACATTGCCAGTGTACACACAGCTGCTGCGTATTCATGTTTCGGTGTTGACAGAGGGTCAGTGGAATCAGTTCATCCTCTGAGCTATAGGTCTCATGCACAATATGCACTCAGAAGATGTATTATTGTCAGATATAATAGGGAGAGCATGAGTGTGATTGTGTTTGCATCTCTTGGATCAGAGCACTTGTAGAGTTTCTAAATGACACACTCATCTTTGATGTAGGACACATTTTCTTTATGGATGTGCGTTCCTCATGATTGGTAAATACAGTAACAAAGTCATTCTTACCCGCTTCCCCAAATAACAAATCAAGTGACAAGGAGAGGAAAAGTACAAGGGTCGTTTCACCAATTGGGTGCCTTTTGAGTAGTGTAACTTGGGAAAAAAAGTGTTTGATTTCACATAATTTAACACTCTGTCAAAGACCACATGTTCAACTTAATAAAAACAAAATTTCCCATCTCAAAAATATACTATAGTAAAGGCCAATTAAAGTAACAGGGTTGATGATTTAATCTCAAAAACAGCCATAAATCCCCTTGTGACAGAAAATGGCCAAAAAGAGTAGAACCAGATTTTTTTTACACTATATGGTTTGACAATTAGATGTTCAGTGTTTCTTTATATTTAAAATGAGAATGAAGTTCAGGTAACAGGGTTGACCTTAAAATTTGGGAAAAATGTAAATTAATAACTAATCACATTAAATAAATAATAATCTTTAGAAATACAGTATATACACAAAAGGGCACTTCAATTAACATAAGACTTTTAAAAATGTAATATTGGTGTACCATGTTTACTTAAAATATCAAAGGGGCGCAAAAGGCACACAGTTTGTGGAACGACCCACAAACAGTCTCTACAGCAGTGAGACAGCAACATAGTTCATCAGTATGTCATCAGTAAGTCTGTGGAGTCCAATACATCTGGACTATTGTCACAAGTCATGTGTGAACATTATGGTGTCTTTGTTTACCCATCATCTTCATGATTTAGCTGATGACAGTAACATTAAGACAGGGGAACCACCCCAACTAGTTTTGGCCCAGTGCGGTAAGCTGGCTGACCAGTACAATGCTCAGCTTGGTCATGACTCATGGGTCTATTTCTCATGGGTG
Organism: Oncorhynchus gorbuscha; assembly: GCF_021184085.1. NCBI lineage: Eukaryota > Metazoa > Chordata > Actinopteri > Salmoniformes > Salmonidae > Oncorhynchus > Oncorhynchus gorbuscha. The sequence goes on from NC_060187.1 coordinate 35,704,452, forward strand.
TATTTCTCTGTAGTGGTAACCATGGTGAGGAACAGCCTTGTCTGGCTACTTCCTGGTCACATTTCATAGTTGATGCACTTCATGGTGTCAAGAGGCCCATCTCAATGCCACTAGTCTAGAGTCCTTCACTCCACTTCTCTCTTCCTCTCCACTTTCTTCTTCTCATATCTTCTTTTCCTGATCTCTTTTTCGGACCTCCTTTTCCCCCCTCTGCGATGTCCCCTAGGCACGACTGGGGTTGGGGGAGGGCTTGCCCTCGTAGCCATACAGGAAGGTGGCCGTGATGACCAGCACTGCACCCATGAAGAACACACTGGAGAGGACACAAGACAAGACACAGCATTACACGTGTCAGAGACAAACGACATTCAATTAGGTAATTAAAATAACCCGTCTCAAGAGAGAATGTGTGTGTTGCGTGAGAACCTAGTTGGGTCGAAGTCCTGCAGCCAGAAGTAGGAGATGAGTGTTGACAGAATGATGGAGAGAGACGTAGCGAAACCCTTCAGGATGTTGTCTGCATACTTGATGACAGCTGCTATAACCAGCCCTCCTAGTGCCTAGAGCAACACACACCAGATATGGACTGGATGAGCAGTGGGCAAAGGGACACTATAATACTACAAAGCTCACACAATTGGAACGAGATCAAGCAATAGCACCTTAGTCAAGAGGCATGGCAATATTCATTCAACATGATTAAAAGTGCAAGAATTTTCCATTAAAACTGTACAGTCGTGGCCAAAAATGTTGAGAATGACAAATATTAATTTTCAAAGTCTGCTGCCTCAGTTTGTATGATGGCAATTTGCATATACTCAGAATGTTATGAAGAGTGATCAGATGAATTGCAATTAATTGCAAAGTCCCTCTTTGCCATGCAAATGAACTGAATCCCCCAAAATATTTCCACTGCAATTCAACCCTGCCACAAAAGGACCAGCTGACATCATGTCAGTGATTCTCTCGTTAACACAGGTGTGAGTGTTGACGAGGACAAGACTGGAGATCACTCTGTCATGCTGATGGAGTTTGAATAACAGACTGGAAGCTTCAAAAGGAGTGTGGTGCTTGGAATCATTGTTCTTCCTCTGTCAACCATGGTTGCCTGCAAGGGAACACGTACCGTCATCATTGCTATGCACAAAAAGGGCTTCACAGGCAAGGATATTGCTGCCAGTAAGATTGCACATAAATAAACAATTTATCGGATCATAAAGAACTTCAAGGAGAGCGGTTCAATTGTTGTGAAGGATTCAGGGCGCCCAAGAAAGTCCAGCAAGCGCTAGGACCGTTGATTCAGCTACGGGATCGAGGCACCACCAGTAGAGAGCTTGCTCAGGAATGGCAGCAGGCAGGTGTGAGTGCATCTGCATGCACAGTGAGTAGAGGTCGACCGATTAATCGGAATGGCTGATTAATTAGGGCCGATTTCAAGTTTTCATAACAATCTGAAATCTGTATTTTTGGACACCGATTGTGGATGATTTTTTAAACATTTTTATACCTTTATTTAACTGGACAAGTCAGTTAAGAACACATTCTTATTTTCAATGACTGCCTAGGAACGGTGGGTTAACTGCCTTGTTCAGGGGCAGAACAGATTTTTACCTTGTCAGCTCGGGGATTCGATCTTGCAACCTTCCGGTTACTAGTCCAACGCTCTAACCACCTGCCTTACATTGCACTCCACAAGAAGCCTACGTGGCAGGCTGACTACCTGTTACGCGTGTGCAGCAAGAAGCCAAGGTAAATTGCTAGCTGGCATTAAACTTATCTTAAGAAAAAACAAATCAGCCTTAACATAATCACTAGTTAACTACACATGGTTGATGATATTACTATTAATCTAGCGTGTCCTGCGTTGCATATAATCGATGTGGTGCCTGTTGATTTCTTATCGAATCACAGCCTACTTCTCCAAACGGGTGATGATTTAACAAGCTCATTGGCGAAAAAAGCACTGTCGTTGCACCAATGTGTACCTAACCATAAACATCAATGCCTTTCTTTAAAATCAATACACAAGTATATATTTTTAAACCTGCATATTTAGTTAATATTGCCTGTTGACATGACTTTCTTTTAACTAGGGAAATTGTCACTTCTCTTGCGTTCCGTGCAAGCAGTCAGGGTATATGCAGCAGTTTGGGCCGCTTGGCTCATTGTGAACTGTGTGAAGACCATTTATTCCTAACAAAGCCTGTAATTAATTTGCCAGAATTGTACATAATTATGACATAACATTGAAGGTTGTACAATGTAACAGCAATAATTAGACTTAGGGATGCCACCCGTTAGATAAAATATGGAACAGTTCCATATTTCACTGAAAGAATAAACGTTTTTTATTTTTCGAAATGATAGTTTCCGGATTTGACCATATTAATGACCTAAGGCTCGTATTTGTGTGTGTTATGTTATAATTAAGTTTATGATTTGATATTTCATAGAGCAGTCTGAGCGGTGGTAGGCAGAAGCAGGCTCGTAAGCATCCATTCAAACAGCACTTGCGTGCTTTTGTCAGCAGCTCTTCGTTATGCTTCAAGCATTGAGCTGTTTATGACTTCAAGCCTATCAACTCCCGAGATTAGGCTGGTGTAACCGATGTGAAATGGCTAGCTAGTTAGCGGGGTACGCACTAACAGCGTTTCAATCGGTGAAAGCGCTCACTCAGACCTTGAAGTAGTTGTTCCCCTTGCTCTGCAAGGGGTTAGGGTTTCGATGTGTTCCTGGTTCGAGCCCAGGTAGGGGCGAGGAGAGGGACGGAAGCTATACTGTTACACTGGCAATACTAAAGTGCCTATAAAGAACATCCAATAGTCAAAGGTTAATGAAATACAAATGGTATAGAGGGAAATAGTCCTATAATTCCTATAATAACTACACCCTAAAACTTCTTACCTGGGAATACTGAAGACTCATGTTAAAAGGAACCACCAGCTTTCATATGTTCTGAGCAAGGAACTTTTTTACACGGCACATATTGCACTTTTACTTTCTTCTCCAACACTGTTTTTGCATTATTTAAACCAAATTGAACATGTTTCATTATTTATTTGAGGCTAAATTGATTTTATTGATGTATTATATTAAGTTAAAATAAAAGTGTTCATTCAGTATTGTTGTAATTGTCATTATTACAAATAAATAAATAAATAAAAATTAAATCGATATTAGTGTTGAAAAATCATACTTGGTCGACCTCTAACAGTGAGGCGAAGACTTTTGGAGGATGGCCTGATGTCAAGAAAGGCAGCAAAGAAGCCACTTCTCTCCAGGAAAAACACCAGGGACATACTGATATTCTGCAAAAGGTACAGGGATTGGACTGCTGAGGACGGGGTAAAGTCACTTTCTCTGATGAATCCTCTTTCTGATTGTTAGGGACATCCGGAAAAAAGCTTGTCCGGAGAAGACAAGGTGAGCGCTACCATCAGTCCTGTGTCATGCCAACAGTAAAGCATCCTGAGACCATTCATGTGTGGGGTTGCTTCTCAGCCAAGGGAGTGGGCTCACTCACAATTTTGCCTAAGAACACAGCCATGAATAAAGAATGGTACCAACACATCCTCCGAGAGCAACTTCTCCCAACCATCCAGGAACAGTTTGGTGACGAACAATGCCTTTTCCAGTTTGATGGAGCACCTTGCCATAAGGCAAAAGTGATAACTAGGTGGCTCGGGGAACAAAACATCAATATTTTGGGTCCATGGCCAGGAAACTCCCCAGACCTTAATCCCATTGAGAACTTGTGTTCAATCCTCAAGAGGCGAGTGGACAAACAAAAACCCACAAATTCTGAAAAACTGAGCATTTATTATGCAAGAATGGGCTGCCATCAGTCAGGACAGCATGCCAGGGCGGATTGCAGAGGTCTTGAAAAAGAAGGGTCAACACTGCAAATGTTCACTCTTTGCATCAACTTCATGTAATTGTCAATAAAGCTTTTGACACTTATGAAATGTTTGTAATTATACTTCAGTATTCCATAGTAACATCTGAAGACACTGAAGCAGCAAACCTTGTGGAAATTATTATTTGTGTCATTCCCAAAACTTTTGGCCACGACTGGTTCTGACTTTTAAACTTGAAATGTCCATATTCCATGTTACTGAGGGAGAAAGGGGAACGCAGAATGTTTACATTCTGTCAGAACATGTAATTGTTCAGGTATCCTATGGAGAGAAGGGCCACAGTCTGGTACAAGTCAACAGGACAGCCGTGAGTTGGGGAGGAGTGAGGAATTTGGGCCAAGGTCAGGTCAAGCCAGATGAAGTGAGAAAGAACAGGCATCACTAAAGTCCTGTCTAGCAACAGAGATGTATTGGCTGTCCAGATGTGTGAGATGCCTCAGCATAGGACGGTTTAAATACCAGTGCTTGTGTAAATATGTCTTATGCAGCGGTGTGACCCAGTGGGTGAATAAACTTGGTTTGATCTTTACTAGTTGTCTGTGAGTTTTACTCTGTTTATTTAGAATCTAACAACACCATTTCTTCACATTTGTAGCTTGTGAACTAACAGTACATACTGACTACATTTGACCTGCAGCTCACAGGTGAAGTAAAAACAAATAATAGTGAGATGTACCTGCAGAGCCACCACTATCCAGGTGACTGTGTTGTATCCCTGGAACATCCCAGACTCTTGGACCCTCTCCCCATCGTACGCAAACATCCCCATCAGACCAAACACCAGGCCAAACATTCCTACACACAGACAAACAGGTCAGATGATGTGAGGTTGAACTGAATATGAATGATAGGAAAATGGATTTAACGTAACCCTGCCAGCTTTCACCAAAAACAATAACCTGCAGTGATTGACTGAAAAAAACTATGTCTACATCCATAGACATTAATGTTAAAACACTAGTCTCATCCAATGTGTATGAGGATGAATGCAGCATTTTCTCGATGCTGAAACTCTATACAGAAAACTAGCACAAGTTCACACCAGGAAATTAATCACAGGAGAATTAACACGCTTCACATGTTCGGCTGTAAAAAAATAAAAATAAAAAACTCAGCAGGAAGACTCATTTGACACAGAGAAAATGCAGGGTTTCAGTGAGGAGGAAGGAACACTAAGAACTCACTTCAAAGACACAGTACTAGAGCTCTGTCATAAATAATATTTAATTGATAATAACAGAGTAATTCTGGGACGGAAAACTGGAACAAGTGCCCTTACAACCCTAGTAGAGTAGAACCGTTTCATACTGACCCAGTTGGATGTTGCGGACCCAGACACTCTGTTTTGTCTCTTTGAGGATCTTCTCAAAGTAAACACCAGCAAAGCCACTGGAGAAGCAGGCCACCAGCACCGCCGCCACGCCAACAAACTGGGACCCCGCAGACAGCTGCTCCTTCTCAGGGTCCCCAGGGGACTCAGAGGGCCACTAGACATTGGACACACAGAGACATACTGGAGTGTGTAAAATGCAGGTTTGAAAAAAAAAAGGTAGATTGTAAAGGAGTTAAGAGTAGAGTTTACCTGCACAAGTGCAACCCCAGCCATGAGGATGAGCAGGGAGAGCCACTGGTACACACCCAGTCTCCGGCCCAGCATGGACACTGAGAAGAGAGCTGTGGTAAGGATCTTCAACTGGTAGGTCACCTGGTGGAGACAGACAAGGGGAAAACAGGGGACACCATAAAAAATATACTATTCCAGACACTAATACAGTGCCTTCAGAAAGTATTCACACCCCTTGACTTTTTCCACATTGTGTTGTGTTACAGCCTGAACTTACTATTTGTCACTGGCCTACACACAATACCCCATAATGTCAAACAGGAATGTTTTTTTGAAATTGTAACAAATTAATTAAAAATTCAAAGCTGAAAGGAGTCAATAAGTATTCAAACACACTTGTTATGGAGAAGCCTAAAAATTAGTTCAGGAGTAAAGATTTGCTTAACAAGTCACATAAGAAGTTGGATGGACTCACTGTGTGCAATAGTGTTCAACATTATTTTGAATGACTCTGTTTCCCCACACAAAGACAATTATCTGTAAGGTTTCAAACACAGATTCAACCAAAAAGACCAGGTAGGTTTTCCAATACCTCGCAATGAAGGGCACCTATTGGTAGACTGGAAAAAAAAAAAAAAAGCATACATTGAATATCCCTTTGAGCATGGTGAAGTTATTCATTACACATTGGATGGTGTATCAATACACCCAGTCATTACAAGCATACAGGCATCCTTCCTAACTCAGTTGCCAGAGAGGAAGGAAACTCAGGGATTTCACCAGGAGGCCAATGATGACTTTAAAACAGTTAGAGTTTAATGGCAGTGATAGGAGAAAACTGAGGATGGATCAACAACCTTGCAGTTATTCCACAATTCTAATCTAAATGACAGTGAAAATAAGAAACTCTATACAGAATAAAAATATTCCAAAACATGCTTCCTGTTTTCAATAAGGCATTAAAGTAAAACTGCAAAAAATGTGGCAAAGAAATTCACTCTATGTCCTGAAGACAAAGTGGTATATTTGGGGCAAACCCAACTATTTATTTTTTCAAGTATGATGATGGCTTCATCATGTTACAACCTGGTCTCAGAAGATTTCGTATTATTCTGTAAACGTAAATCCGAGATATATCATACTAAATGGAGTATGTTACGTTTCGTATGGTATGTATTCATTTTTGGATGTCCAGCATCCATTTTGTATGATATGTTACAAATTCCAATTTGTAGTGGCTAATGTTTGCTAGTATTATGTATTGTATTATGTTAAAGGATTAAGGTTAGGGGGAAGGGTTAGCTAAAAGGGTTATGGTTAGGGGAAGGGTTAGCGAACATGCTAAGTAGTTGCAAACAATGTTCCCTCTAAAGCAGCACGCAGTAGCCCCGAGTCTGTGGCGCAGAAGAAATATCAGCCCACAGAGAGAAGCACGATACTGAACTTCACTCAACTTTCTAGAGCAGTGGTCACCAACTGGTCGATCACGATCCAGTGGTCGATCTCCAAAGCATTCCTAGTCAATCACCAAAAATGTATGTAAAATACCCAATGATAAAAAGCCTTGTGTTCCTACATCTTTTTATTTAGTCTGGGGATGTTGGCGGTAGGTGCACCCGATTCAGCTGCCCTGCGCACCAGATAGGCAAATTGTTGCCATTTTGAACCATTACACGTGTCTGAAGGTACAAACTCTGCCTTCCCGACGTGCCCGGAGAGCAAATCAAGTGCACCATAGGCCTACCGCTGGCCAGTCGGATGGCTCAGATGACCGTCTCTGCAGTAACTAGCAGGCATAAAAGAAAGCTACAGCAAAGTTGATACTGTGAGATTTTAAAACCATGTCAACGAATACAGCAAAAAGCTACTGTTTTTATGAGTGAGTTCATGTTTAAGTTCTTACTCAGCACTGTCAACACTTTTATAAAAGTGTTAAATACATCCATAAAATGCACATTCTTCCCATTTCCACTGCGCTACAACAAGCACTGCAGCAGTAATACAGTGCATTCGGAAAGTATTCAGACCCCTTTTCTAAATTTTGTTACAGACTTATTCTACAATAGATAAAAATAAAAATAAAAATCTCATCTACACACAAAACAGAAAAAAACAAATACCTTATTTACATATGTATTCAGAAACGTCGCAAGGAGACTGTAAATTGAGCTCAGGTGCATCCTGTTTCCATTGATCATCCTTGAGATGTTTCTACAACTTGATTGGAGTCTACCTGTGGCAAATTCAACTTATTGGACAGGATTTGGAAAGGCACACGCCTGTCTCTATAAGGTCCCACAGTTGACAGTGCATGTCAGATCAAAAACCAAGCCATGAGGTCGAAGGAATTGTCCGTAGAGCTCCGAGACAGGATGGTGTCTAGGCACAGGTCTGGGGAAGGGTACCAAAACATTTCTGCAGCATTGAAGGTCCCAAAGAACACAGTGGCCTCCATCATTCTTAAATGGAAGAAGTTTGGAACCACCAAGACTGTTCCTAGTGCTGGCCGCCCGGCCAAATTGAGGAAATCGGGGGAGAAGGGCCTTGATCAGTGAGATGACCGAGAACCTGATGGTCACTCTGACAGAGCTCCAGAGTTCATTTGTGGAGATGGGAGTACCTTCCTGGAGAACCTTCCAGGAGAACAAACATCTCTGCAGCACTCCACCAATTAGGCCTTTATGGTAGAGTGGCCAGACGGAAGCCACTCCTCAGGAAAAGGCACATGACAGCCCACTTGGAGTTTGCCAAAAGGCACCTAAAGGACTCTCAGACCATGAGAAACAAGATTCTCTGGTCTGATGAAACCAAGATTGAAGTCTTTGGCCTGAATGCCAAGCGTCACGTCTGAAGGAAACTTTGCACCATCCTACAGTGAAGGATTGTAGTGACAGCATCATTCTGTGGGATGTTTTTCAGCAGCAGGGACTGGGAGACTAGTCAGGATTGAGGGAATCTGATAGATAAACAGAGCAAAGTACAGGGAGATCCTTGATGAAAACCTGCTCAGGACCTCAGACTGGGGCAAGACAACGACCCTAAGCACACAGCCAAGACAATGCAAGAGTGGCTTCGGGACAAGTCTGGCTGAGTTGCCCAGCCAGAGCCCAGACTTGAACCCGATCTAACATCTCTGGAGAGACCTGAAAATATCTGTGCAGTAACGCTCCCCATCCAACCTGACAGAGGTTGAGAGAATCTGCAGAGAAGAATGGGACTCTTCCCAAATACAGGGCTATAATTGCTGCCAAAGGTGCTTCAACAAAGTACTGAGTAAAGAGTCTGAACACTAATGTAAAATGTATATTTCTGTTTTTTATTTAATATATTTGCAAAAATGTCTTAACCTGTTTTTGCTTTGTCATTATTGGGTATTCTGTGTAGATTGATGAGGAAAAATAACAATTTAATCCATTTTAGAATAAGGCTGTAACGTACCAAAATGTGGAAAAAGTCAAGGGGTCTGAATACTTTCCGAATGTACTGTAAATGAGTAGGAAAGTCTATAGGCTTACGTTGTTATTATTAGCATCTTGGTTCTTTTTTAATGTCGAGGAATATTTCCCTTTCTCTGTTCATAGGCGTAACATTAATTTGTGCAGGAGGCAGAAATAATGAGATCCGACTTAAGTTTCGCCATCAGCTGAAAGACGGTGTCCCTTTTTGGTAAGGGAGAGCGGAAGGATGTTGAGGCGGCCCCTCAGTCTGCTGCTCTCTCCCATTAGACTGACCATTAGACCAACAAAATACAAATGAAAAGCTTTTTAAATTTTTTTTATGCATGCACACTCAGCTGTGCTTCAAGGAATACAACAACAGATCTATTGCCAATGTGATCATATAACCTACCTCAAACGTCGAAATATAATTTTTAAAAATGGCCCAAACAACAATGCATTGGTAGGGTAATTCAAGCAAAGCCAATATGCGGTGATCATGTATTGGGCCTATAGCTTACTACAACAACCTAATTGTTACAGTACTGTTTGTAATTGGTTAATATTGCATAGGCTAGATCTCGGCCTGCATTTCGACTCAAAAAGTGATCTTGACTCAGAAAACGTTGGTAGCACTTTTGAGCGTTTTCCCTGTTAACACTATCAATTAGACTAGATAACTGTAAGGTTGCAAGATTGGATCCCCTGAGCTGACAAGGTGAAAATCTGCAGCAATTTTCATCGAATAAATGCAATATTAGCCACTTTTAAACGCAACATACCAAAACAAAACTAACAATGCACGAGATTGTTGTAGGCATAATGCATGGGAGTAGGATTCCATATGCATTGACATATTCTACACAGACCAGTGCAGCATAAACAATCAGCACTGCAGTAGCCAAATATGCAAATAGACCATCGTTTATATGGATCTGTGCCATTTACTTTATTTTTTATTTTTACAGGGACAGTGCACATTAATCAACGTTTCAGTAAAAGTGCAGGTTTTAGCCAGCCGGCTAATTTTCAACCGCGGTCCCTGGGCAGGTTATTAAAAACAATTACAATATAGACAATAGCACCATAGACATAGCAACATAGGACAAGCAAGGACAAGCAAGACATAGCATACAGACAGAGCAACATAGAACAAAAAGCAGCAAGACAAAATTCATAAAAGCAACAAAGTGTTTCCACACCTCACAAGCTACAGACAACAGACAACATGGAAAGCGGCAACACACAGCTAGGGACCATGTTCACAAATCTGATTGACCTTTAGCCATGTCTTCAAGCATTTTGTGAAAGTGTGATATGTGGTGCAGTTATGCGTGTCTGATGGCAGTGTATTCCAGACATGGGAAGCTCTCACAGAGAATGCAGATTTACTAAAGGTGCTTTTCCTTAGGGGAACTATACAGTCACCTCTATTGTCAGACCTTTTGGATCTGCTGCCATATGTCTGGGTATTCTGTTTAACAAAAATATTGAGTGGAGGGGGAGCCAGGCCATTAAGGATCTTGAATACAAGACATGCGTCGGTGTATTGCACAAGATTTTCCCAACTCAAGAGCTCATGTTTTCTAAGGATGTGACAATGATGATGGCTATTGGGCTTCCTATCAAGCACTTTGAGAGCCTGTTTGTAGACATACTGAATAGGTTTTAATGTTGTACAGCAAGCTTGGGCCCAACTAGTCAAGCAGTATGTTAAATGGGGGAGTATCATAGATTTGAAGTACAGTTTTGCTACCTCTGTAGTCAAACAATTTCGTATAAATCGGAAATTAGCTAGATTGAATTTAGTTATTTGAATGACCTTTTTCACATGCTTTTTAAAAGAGAGGTTGGAATCAAGTATGATGCCAAGGTACTTAAAATCGGATACCACCTGGAGCTTCTCCCCTGACACATAGACATCTGGCTCAGTAGCATCTGTTGCCCTCTTTGTGAAGAACATGCAAACAGTTTTTTTCACATTGAGATGCAAACACGAGTCACTGAGCCACTTTGTAACCTGGACCATTACAGTAGTGAGTTTGTGTGCAGCTTGTTGTTTGCTCTTTGCATGCACATATATCACTGTATCATCTGCATACATTTGAACTTCAGACCCAGTACAGACAGAAGGCAGATCATTAATGTACAGGCTGAACAGGAGGGGCCCCAGTATTGACCCTTGGGGCACGCCCACATCATAGCTACAAGTGGGCGACAGCTCATTGCTCACTCTGACACACTGAGTTCTGCCTTCAAGTTATGATTTCATCCATCTCAAGGCATCAGGGGAGAAGTTGAACTTGGACAATTTTGTGATGAGAATAATCATGGTTAACAGTATCAAAAGCCTTCCTTAGGTCCAGAAACACAGCCCCAACAGCACCCCTTTTGTCCATCTTGGACTTCACATTTTCCAGAAGAAAGCAGTTGGCCGTTTCTGTGGAGTGTTTCGCTCTGAAGCCAAACTGCATGGAGTGTAATGTGAAGGGGCTGTTGTTGAGGTGGGCAATCAGTTGTTCTGCTACACACTTTTCAACAACCTTTGACATCACAGGTAGTATACTAATGGGCCTGTAGTTACTCACATCAGCAGGGTCGCCTGATTTAAAGATGGCCGTTAATTATGGCCGACTTCCATACCCTTGGAAACACACCGAGACCAATAGATGTGTTGGTGACCTTAGTAATGGGGCCAATGAGTGACTCTTTGTAGTTTTTAAGAAAGGTAGAGTCCATCCCAAACACATCTTTGGCTTTAGAGTTCTTTAGTGAGCTAATCACCTTGTTCACCTTTGACTCAGAAACCTCCCTTATGATGAAGACAGGTTGAGTGTCATTCACTAGCACTGAGCCCAAGAAATCAGTGGAGGGGTTCTGTGTCAGTAACCTGACAGACTCAATAAAGTAGGAATTGAAGGCTGTTGCTATTTCAACTGCATCCTGTGTTAGATTGTTATTCACCATGATTTCTAGTCTTTTTGCAGTGTTACTATGGTCTTTCCCTGTTAACTTTTTTATATTCTCCCATATCAATTTAGAATTTCCCTTTGCTTCACCAATTATGTTAATAAAAAAAGTTTGCCTTGGCCTGTCTGATTTCTTTTATCACCTTATTTCTCAACATGGTAAACCTACGTCTGTCATGCTCTAATTTAGATTTTAGGGCTGTTTTTAGAGCATAATCTCGTTCTTTCATCAATTTCCAGATTTCTCCATTTAGCCAAGGAAGAGTGCTCTTTTGGCCAGGTTTGGATTTGATTTTCTTTAGGAAGCCATTTATTGTAGTCTGGATTGTGGATAGAAAAACCTGACTATCAGCTTCCACATCTGTATAGGACAAGAGATCATTCCAGTTTATTCCCTTAATTGCTTTTTCAAAATAGTTTAATTCACTCTTAGGTATTCTGAGTTGATCCGGCTTTCTGACAGTAGAGAGGTTAAACCTGCTCTTAGACCGTTTTCTGGCTATAAGTGTCAGATTATGATCAGACAGCCCAGTAACCATATTGAATGATTTAGTCACTCTCTCTGGTTTATTACTGAACACCAAATCAATCTGTGTTTTAGAGCAACAAGTCACCCTGGTTGGCCCTTTAACTAGCTGTGTAAGGTCAAAGGTATTAGTGATCCGTTTGAGGGTTTTCCTACAACACTTGTCTTCATAATTAATGTTAAAATCTCCCATTAAGATGACCTCTTTCCCAAAATCACATCTTTGAAAAGCGAGTCAGGTAAAGAGCTATTTTTTTGCCTTAAAGGGGCAGTGTTATATTTTGAGACAGCCTTGAATAAGGTAAGTAACCAATATGCAGTGGGTACCAAAATTTGGCTGATTGTCTGTAATAATGCGTTTTACTTTGTAAAGTGGTTTCTTGCACCAAATTAAAAAAAATATCAGCCTCCTCCTTGTCTGAAGGTCAAGTGGATAAACAGGTTAATGTCAAGTAGAGGTCGACCGATTAATCGGAGTGGCCGATTAATTAGAACCGATTTAAAGTTTTCATAACAATCTGAAATCTGTGTTTTTGGACACCGATTTTGCCGCTTTATTTAATCTTTATTTAACTAGGCAAGTCAGTTAAGAACGCCTTCTTAATTTCAATGACGGCCTAGGAACGGTGGGTTAACTGCCTTGTTCAGGGGCAGAATGACAGATTTTCACCTTGTCAGCTCGGGGGATCCAATCTTGCAACCTTACAGTTAACTAGTCCAACGCAATAACGACCTGCCTCTTGTTGCACTCCACAAGGAGACTGCCTGTTACGCGAATGCAGTAAGACAAGGTAAGTTTCTAGCTAGCATTAAACTTATCTTATAAAAAACAATCAATCATAATCACTAGTTAACTACACATGGTTGATGATATTACTAGATATTATCTAGCGTGTCATGCGTTGCATATAATCTGACTGAGCATACAAGCATCTAAGTATCTGGCTGAGCGGCAGTAGGCAGAAGCAGGCGCGTAAACATTAATTCAAACCGCACTTCCGTGCGTTTTGCATTGTGCTGTTCATGACTTCAAGCATATCAACTCCCGAGATGAGGCTGGTGTAATCGAAGTGAAATGGCTGGCTAGTTAGCGAGTGCTAATAGCGTTTCAAACGTCACTCGCTCGCTCTGAGCCTTGGAGTGGTTGTTTCCCTTGCTCTGCATGGGTAACGCTGCTTCGAGGGTGGCTGTTGTCGTTGTGTTCCTGGTTCGAGCCCAGGGAGGAGCGAGGAGAGGGACGGAAGCTATACTGTTACACTGGCAATACCAAAGTGCCTATAAGAACATCCAATAGTCAAAGGTTAATGAAATACAAACGGTAGAGAGAAATATTCCTATAATAACTACAACCTAAAACGTCTGGGAATATTGAACTCATGTTAAAAGGAACCACCAGCTTTCATATGTTCTCATGTTCTGAGCAAGGAACTTAAACGTTAGCTTTCTTACCTGGCAAATATTGCACTTTTACTTTCTTCTCCAACACTTTGTTTTTGCATTATTTAAACCCAATTGAACATGTTTAATTATTTATTTGAAGCTAAATTGATTTTAGTGATGTATTATATTAAGTTAAAATACGTGTTCATTCAGTATTGTTGTAATTGTCATTATTACAAATAAAAAAAATTGGCAGATTAATCGGTATAGGCTTTTTTTGGTCCTCCAATAATCGGTATCAGCGTTGAAAAATCATAATCATGTTTCTTTCAAATGTCTCATGGAATGTAGGCCTACATTGAACACCACACATTGGCTGCTACTGTAGGCTGAATGATAGAACAGCTATTTCTATGTTAAAATGTTATGAGATGCATTTTTACCATTGCTTTTTATGGTAGGCCAACATTATGATCAAATAGCCACAATAGCATTCTTGGCCACTGTTAAATCTAACTTAAAAGCAGGTACAACCTCTATGCGCTGGAAGTTGCACAGAATTTTCACAACGTTCAAGTTTGCACTCAGCAGACCTGAAATGTACTCAGTGAGGATTTTTTTGGAGGGAATTCAAGCAAAGGGCAATCGAAGCTGTAGCTAAAAAGTAGTAAGTAGTTTAAAAGTTTCTAATTAGCTAAATTGCTAAAGTTGTCAGTTAGTTTTTGCTTTAAGTTAGTGTCTGTCTTATGTAACCATACCAAATGTAACATATCATACTAATTTGACTGTTCTGGATTTACAATTTCTATGTTATGTGTAGTCTATGAGACCAGGCTGCATTTTATGGTTATGCTTGTACTTGGCAAGGATTAGAGAGTTATTTTCAGATAAAAAGAAGTGGGATAGAGCTAAGTACAGGCAAAATACTAGAGGAAAACCTGGTTCAGTCTGTTTTCCAACAGACAATGTGATACAAATTCACCTTTCAGCAGGACAAAAACCTAAAACACAAGAACAACTATACACTGGAGTAGCTTACCAAGACGACATTGAATGTTCCTGAGTGACCTAGTTACAGTTTTGACTTAAATCGTCTTGAGAATCTATCGCAAGACTTGAAAATTACTGTCTAGTAATGATGAACAACTAACTTGATAGACCTTGAATAATATTGTACAATCCAGGAGCTCTTAGAGTCTTACCCAGAAAGAGTCACAGCTATAATCATTGCCAAAGGTGATTCTAACATGTATTGACTCACGGGTGTGAATACTTATGTAAATTAGGTATTTGTGCATTTAATTTTCAATACATTTGTAAAAATGTCTAAAACAGGTTTTCACTTTGTCATTATGGGGCATTGTGTGTAGAGATGGTGAGACAAACACTCCATAACAGGTTGTTCTACCTGGTAGGTGGCAGCATCTAGGTTAGACAGAGCCACGTAGAGCAGGTTGTTCTGTAGGGTGTAGATCCCAGAAGGAATGGCCAGCTTCAGGGTCTCTATAGGTTTGTGGGCTATCTCCTGCCTCAGAATACTGCTCAGAGCCCGAACACTGTAGCCTGTGCCATACAGGAGAGAGGTGTAAATAGAGGGAAACTTAGATACCGTGCTATAACTTGCATAACCCTTCCATGAGTCTTCCTCTAGGCCTAAATTTATACATAAACACAAAGTCTTATTTTCCTATACTGCAGATGGGAAGTAGGCAGCTCTATCCAGACCACTCACTGTGCTCCTTGAAGACGAGCAGCAAACAGGTAATGATCTTCATGAACTCAGCCACCACCACAGCCGAGGAGGCCAGGTAGCGGTGACCGTCCCCCTGCAGGGTGCGGGAGTAGCGCATGGTCAGCACCAGAGAGGTGGTCTGGAACACCAGCACCCCCAGAGACAGGTACTTCAGCCTGGAGGATGCCATGTTGGGGACAGACGGGAGTCAGTCTGCAGGGAGAGGGGACAGTCTTAAAACATTCAAAGGAAGGACCGATGGGCCAAATGGCTGCAACTCTTTTGCTCCTGTGGTCTGGCACTGGAGTAAGCTTCAGTGGCTGTGAAGAAACATTTGCTCACACTGACACTGTAGCCCGGCAGCCAAGCTGGCCTCCTCCTGCTGGCTAACAAACAACAACACACAATCCTCTCTTTGTCCACAAGATCAAGGGCACCAGCAAATGCCATACTGACAGTTTCCATGACCATCAAAAACGAACTACCTTTCATTTGTAGTGTGAGAGGTGCGTTTGGACCTTCTCATGATTGGAGAATCCCTTTCAATGAGGATTAGACAAAACAAGTCAGGCTACATTGAACAAATGACAGAAAGCTAACCATTCAATGATCAACTTAATACTTCAACTTTTAATTCAGTTTGATTACAGTCAAAGCAAGTGACACATTCCAAGAAAGTTGGCTAGCTAGCGCAGGTGTCTAATCATTCATCAACAAGGAAGCAGGCAAGACTAGCTCGAGACTGACCCAATCTCATACAGTTTGATAGTGCAAGACTAGCAGACCTACCTGGTAGCACTGGAAAGCTAGCTAGGTAATACAAAAGCTGTTGAATTTGAGCTGTAATTCTTCAAGCGAGAGCTGTAGCGCTCGCTAATGAGCTCATCTGTCTGTTAGTAGCTAGCCAGGTAACTTATCCACAGTTCAAGTCCTCGCGTCCATTGACCCAGGCTGGCTAACAGCAACGGGATTCTACCATTGCCCCTTCATACCGATGTTGTTGTCCATTATACCGTAATTGTTGTCTGCGTTATGACAGTATTTAGTCTAAAGTTGCAACGACATAGCTAAGTCAAAAGCATTTCGTATTATTTTACTTCCTTGTACGGTATTTTTGCTTCCTCATCTGCTCAGAACACTAAGAACTAACCTTCAGCCCGCTCTCTACTGCCGTCTGCTGGATGGGTGGACCATAGAAATACAATTCATTATATTTCAATCCGGTGGACAGGTTTCTGCTGCAAACTGTGGTGGCATTGTCTGAGTTTTAGAATAATCGGGTCTTTACTATATGTAAGATTTCTGTCCAGGCATCATTCAAGTATGTTCATACTGGCAAGTAAGGTCACATGAAATGTGGTTTGAGGCAACGATGGTTTACATCCTGCGTGTTCCTCCTGGCTCCATTGGTAAAGTTATGGCTTCACTGCCCCCAGAGATCACATACAGTACAGTGAGTGCATACATTTAAACTGTGTAAGTCACTTTGGATAAAATTGTCTGCCAAGCAGCATAATATCAATGCTTTGAATTGATTGCTTTATCACTGAATTTGTTCAGTGTAATACAGAGCACAATTTGTTGTAATTAAACCATTTTTATTTATTTTCATTTCTTAAAACAATTCATGTGAATAACCATGAAAGAATGACACATGCACAATAGGCAGATGGATCTGAAAAGTCTGACTTTATTTATGTATATAATATGCACTTGATCATTTGTTTAGTTTATTTCAATTAGATAGGTTTTGTTCTTTATAAACAGGCACCTTCTACATTATACAAACATGAGGGGAAACTACTTCATTCATATAACATGTATATGGTTAACAGAAAAATAAAGAACAATAAACATACAAAAATAGTTTATATACAGCATGTAAAAAATAGCCTTGAATAATGAGGCATTTAAGTGTAAATACCATGCTCCATGAGCTCTGCTGATTTGATCACGTGGATTGATGGTCCAATGAGCCAAAAGGCCTGGACTCAGAGATAGCACATTGGAAGTCATTTGTAGTGGAGGATATTAAGTGCCAGAGATGGGGAACGGGAAATGACTTTGGTTTGTGGTTTACTTATGGAGGCACTTTTCACAAAACAATATACCTTATAACAGACTTATAATGGTTGACTGCAAATCACCTTGTCAGGTGTGAGTGTGTGTATTTGGATCTTGCTCTGTCAAAATGCATGAATCTAGAATACATTGTGACAATCTACTTTGAATAGACAATACGTCCAAATGCAACATTTCCAATCAACACTTTAAACTGTGAACAATGTTGTGGATATACAATGATTTGCAATTAGTTTTTGGCTAACAAGTAAATTTGGTCTTGGAGACATTGATGTACCATTTAACGGTGCAAAATAGAAACAAACAATGATTGTCTGTAGTCACAGAGTGGTCACAAGGCTGTGCTCATATGAGAAACATTACGAAAACAAAAATATTCATTACAAAACAAAGATCTTAAACATATTCAGACTTGGCTTATGAATCACAAAACAATTAAAGAAGGTGCACCAATACACTGATTGTAATTGAGCAAAAAGGCGATTAAATGATTTTGGGGAAAAAGCAACTGCCATATCAAACAAAAAAAGTACAACTTCAGAACCAGTCAAACTGTTGAGAGAAGTGATAATATACAACAATATTCATGTAAAATAGAATAGTAAAAACAGCTGTAAAAGTAACAGGTCTCATAGTCAAACCTTGTTCTTTAACAGTGGGGACTTACTAAGGTGGTTGGCTTGGTGGTGTAAAGCATATTCATCGTATTGCACACACCATAGTGAAACCCCTATGGTGAAAGACCATCTATAGAGAGAGACATAGTGCAACATCCAATTATGTCCTTCTCTTTCATCTGGTATTTCACCAGTCACCATATATTCTTTTTGAATCCATAAACGTACCATAAATGTTAAACTCTTCAGTAACACAGATTCTCCTGACACAGAAACACCACAGCCACAACTTACTAACATCCCTCCCAGGGTGTGGGGGAGTACAGAGGCTACACTGTAACAGAAGCAAGAATGCAAAAGAATACAGTGACTTATATGACAACTATTTACACCACAGTTTAGCTTAGAACCAAACATTGGAGATGTATCTATATGTTTTTAGGTTGTGTGTATCTTGCTAACCACACGACGACAGCCCCTCAAAATAGCCTCACCACATCCTACTAAGAAACACTCCAGAATACACATCCTACGTTTTTTGCTTAAAGAACACAACTTAACATAAGTGAACGGACTCATCATATAAAAAGTAGAGTTAATTTTCAACGAAACATTAGTATGTCATTGGCAGGTCTACATAAAACAAAGTGAATGAAAACAATAAAATGTTAAATGAGCAAATATGTCCTTCAAAAATTTCAAAAATAAGGCTCAGCCAAAAGAAACGTCCCAAAAGGGATGACACAAAGAAGCCGATTAAGCCAAATGAAGAATATCTAATGTTGATTCTGTCTTGGTGCCTTCTTGAACAGTCCATTTTCCTTACATGACATGATCACTGTTTGGCTCTGGTTCCTTGTTTGATTTCTGATGATCAGTCACTTTCAAACTGTCCAAGGTACTCAAACAGTTTTTGGTTTTAGTTAGCAATGCTCAAACCAGACTATACACTCTATCTTTAAGTGCAAAACGTAAGAAAAGCATGTAACAATGAAGTGTAAAAGTGATTACTGTAACCAGAGAGACGATAAGACAAAAACAAATTATGAAAGAAGTGACGGATAAGAGTTTAAGTTTTGTAGTTTAACTACAAAGATCAACAAAAATGTTAAGAGTTGAGCGCTTTAAGAGAGTCCTCATCTATACAAACACTTGCATGTTGCCATGCTGAGGCTGCTGGGGGTTCTGTTGCGTCTGCTGGGACTGTGGCTGCTCCGGAATATGTGTGTGGCGGGGAGGCGGCAGTGCATGGGGGATCCCCAGGGGGGGTGGGGCTGGTGGTGACGTCAGACCAGTCTGAGTTGGAGTGGGGGGAGGAAGAGGACCAGGGGTCAGGGGACTCGGGGGGAGGGGGTGAGGTACGGGTGCTCACTGGGCGGGTGAGCCGGGTGCCCTGGGGTGGTGCCCTCCGAGCCAGCGGTGGCGTAGCTGTGCTGAGAGGGAGGGGTGGGGTACTTATCCACGGGGCTCTGGATAGCCTGATATGGAGGGAGCTGCTGGCGGGACTGGCCGTCATGCACCATGCCGTGGCTGTGGGCCAGGCCGTGAGAATGGGGAAGGCTGTGGGACAGGCTGTGCTGGAGGCCCACGCCGGGCATCTGGTACATCATGCCCTGGGTGCAGTGCAGGTGAGTAGGGCCCTGCTGAGAGCGGGGCTGGCCTTGGTTTTGCCCCTGTGACTGCACCTGCCCAGGCTGGGGCTGCTTCAGCAGGGACTGCCCGCCCCCCGGTGCCATCATCTGGAAGGTAACGATGGGAGGCAGCTGCTCTCGGCTCATGGTGACATTCATGGGGGTGAGCAGGCCTTGGCCGTGGTGCTGGGAAATACCAGAATGGCCGTTACCCATCTGCTGGGGAAGGAGGCTGAACATGTGGCCGCCGTATCCATGCTTCAAACCCAGCCAGCTCTGCTGTTGGCCCAGCATGTGGCTGACGGGAGGCAGCAGGGGCCTAGAGGAGGGGCTGCTCAGGAGAGGAGGAGAGTTGGCCGTGTTGGATGCCACGGCAGCATCTCCTGTGTACGAGTGTGGAGACTCCAGGGAGTCCACAGGAGACATGGTGACTGAGCTCTCTGACAGCCCTCCTGCAGCTTTAGTGCCATTGCCACTGGCTCCTCCAACAGCTCCCACTGCAGGCCCTTCTCCTCCTGTTGGCTTCTTCCTCCGCTTAGCCTTCATGTCTTTCAGCTCTTTGGCTGTACCTCCGCCAGGACCTCCAACCTTCACCCCGCCCCGCCTGCTCTTCTTGCCGTGGGGCCCGGGCCGCATGCCCATGTAGCCCGCTCCGTTGCCCCCACAGACCAGGGAGTGTCCCACTCCCCCGCCCATGTGGTTGGGGCCGTTGTGAGGGCTGTGGACCAGGTTGTACTGATCGAGCAGACGAACAATGTCATGGTGCATGCGCTCCTGCGCGGTATCACGGGGCAGCCGGTCCAGGTGGTCTGTGATGTCCCTATTAGAGTAGTGGTCCAGCAGAACCTGGGCCGCCTCAAAACTACCCTCCCTGGCTGCCAGGAACAATGGGGTCTCCTCCTGGAGGAACATAACAGGCAAAACAACCCATGAAGACATGTAAATGTACAGAGCTAATAAAAAATGATACTAAAGTGATAGAATACGGGACAAAGCTTGACATAAAAGCTACGTTTGAGCTAGGAAAACTTGTGTAAAACAAGACGGGGATGTGAAATACAAACCTTGTTGTCCTGCATGTCTCTGTTGGCTCCATTCTTCAGCAGCACTAGGGTGGCCTCCACATTGTTCACAGCAGCTGCCCAGTGCAGAGCAGACTTACCTGAGTGAGAAGAGAGAGAGAGAGAGAGAGAGAGAGAGAGAGAGAGAGAGAGAGAGAGAGAGAGAGAGAGAGAGAGAGAGAGAGTGAGAAGAATACTGGTCATTGAGACAAATATGCAAATTGCTCTGGTATGGTTCTCGAGCAATAGCATGAAGGAAATGCAAATGACAAAACCGCAACGTAAACTAAAGACCCAGCTCTAATCGTACTATAATGGTAATTGGACTCCATTCCTATTTGTTTCCCTATTTCTTGCTCTGTATGGCACCACTCAGTGAGAAAATGGCTGAAACAATATTTCCTATGTACAGTATTACTGAACAGTTAGTCTCAGTTTAGGACAAGTCTCTCATCCCAATGTGATTAACTGTATAAAATAATGTAAAAACATACAGGGGTCTTTCCAACCTTTTCTAGCATGAGAGCAACATTTTTTTTAAACTTTCAATTTGGCACATTCTTCTCTCCTCCCTTACAACTCTTTCCCCAGGTCCTTAGTATACAATAGAAAGTAGTGCACTGTTTTCTGCCAATATACCTGGTAAAATAATGGTTCATAAACAACTCTAAGGGGGCCCTATAAAATCTGTTATTCCCCCCCCCCAAATGCAGTTTCATATTCAATTATGTTCTCAGTTTTATTTTTCCTGGTTTGAGATTTAGTTAGTTTTTCACTCAAAAGTACTATTGTTCATAGAGAAACAATGAAATTGGATGTTCTGAGTCCATGTCAATGCTTAAATCACACCGGAAGACACATTTTTGGGGTCTGGAAGAAAACTAACACATTTACATTTTTTTGTTTATTTCCCCTTTAATTGCACATCTAATGAGTGAGGAATGTTCCATCTAATGTGCCGGTCTAGCGATGGTTCTGTACTGCTAACGCTAATTTCATGGCAAAGTTAGCAAATAACAATAGATACAAAATATATACTTAAGCCTGGTAAGCCTACTTTGCAGCTAACTTTTAATTGAGGAGGATTTGGGGAAAGTATTTTTCGGTCAACCTACAAGACAGTTGTCACATCAACTGGCTACACATGGAGTGGTAGACAAAAGCACATAACACACAGACAGACTGGGGCAATATTGCTGGAAATTAATTGGCAGATAGTGTTAGATTTGGCTATTTAAGCCAATAGTGGCTAACCAGGGGTGGGATAATATCAATGTTGCATAGATTAGATAGTAGCTGGGACCTTGGGGTGTCTGATACTTGTTCATGATACTTTGCGGTGGAGCACGTGAAAAATTCCATGTACTTTCAGATTTTTTCCCCGAGCTACTCATAGGTGGGCTGCGAGCTACTGGTAGCTCACAATCAACCTGTTGGAGACCCTTGATATACAATTTACATGTAAAAACAATGCCAGGGCTCACCGTGGTCGTCGACAGCATTGATGTCCGCGTGGCAGTGGACCAGTTCCTCCACCATGCCCTCCACAGCCAGCCTGGCAGCCAGGATCAGAGGTGTGGTGCCATCGTTCATCCTGGCATCCAACTCGGTGGCCCGGTTACGGATCAGGATCTGAGAAGGGAACAGAGTGTTAACTCAATAAGCTCAATATGATTTTTAAACCTTTGCCCATGTGAGCACAGTACCAGCACTAGTTAATCAACTGCTCTAGTAAGAGTGTCTTTCAAGCCTCTTACCTGGAACACTCCCTGGGCATCGGCTGCCACAGCAGCGTGGAGAGGTGTGCGACCCATGTTGTCGTGAGCATTGGCATCTGCCCCGGCATCCAGCAGCCTTTTGGCGGCATCGGCCCGGGCATAGCGAGCAGCCAGGTGGAGTGCCGTCTCCCCGGTGCGATCTGTCTGGGCTATGAGTGTTGCACCCTGGGTGATGAGGTCTGAGATGACGTTGGGTCCCGGCTCATCTCCCCCACTCTCCTCTTCCTCCTCTGCCTGCAGGCCGCAATCAGACGCCCCCCCGTTTCGTAGAGAAGCCAGCATCAGGGGGGTAAAGCCATCTGGAAGATAATTTTTCAATTTGGTTCAGAGTAAAGAATTATACAGTTACACCAAGGGCAATCCTTATACTTGATTGACAACAATCCTAATCAACCTTAAACTCTACCTGGTCCTTTGACATTGACATCAAGGCAGTCTGCTTCCAGATCAGCCTGTGGTGGAGTGAGAGAGATGTCAGCAGCCTTGTGGTGCTGTAAAGTCCACTCCCGTCGGTCCACTCCTCCATCCACACCCAGTGGCAGCAGGGGCTTGTCCTCAGTCTGGGGGAGAGGAGATGTTTAGATACTAGCTAAATACATCAGGCTGGTATGCAACTTGTGAGCCTTCTGACCCAAAATGTCTCTCTCCTTTCTCATTCTCACCCTTGGTTTCTTGGGCGGAGCCTCCTCTTCCATCCATCTCTGGCCTCCGTCCATCATCCCTCCATCCTGGGTCTTGAAGTTCCTGCAGGGAGGAGAGGAAGAAGAAGACAGGGTATGGATCAGGAGAATGAGGCTCTACATTATGGTACATTGGTCAAACATTTTTCTCAGTTCAGTACCAGTTTGAACATACTAGAGTATAGTACTGTACACGTATAGAGGTACACTATTTGTCTTCATTCACAGTATAGTGTCGAAATGTAATATAAACAAAAGAAGCACATGTGAAGTTGCTGGTCCCATGTTTCTTGAGCTGAAATAAAAGTTATGGACATCGAACATGATTTCATTTTATTGATGGCAATTTGAATGCACAGAGAAACCGTGACGAGATCCTGAGGAGCATTGTTGTGCCATTCATCCACCGCCATCACCTCATGTTTCAGCATGATAATGCACAGATCTATGTCACAAGGATCTGTACACAATTCCTGTAAACTGAAAATGTCACAGTTCTTCCATGGCCTGTATACTCACCAGAGATGTCACCCAATGTGCACGTTTGGGATGCTCTGGATTGACGTGTACGACAGCGTTTCAGTTCCCGCAACTTAGCACAGCCATTGAAAAGGAGTAGGTCAACATTCAATGGGCCACAATCATCAGCCTGATCAACTCTATGTGAAGGAGATGTGTCGCACTGCATGAGGCAAATGGGGGTCACACCAGATACTTACTGGTTTTCTGATCCACACCCCCACTTTTTTTTAAAGGGTATCTGTGACCAACAGATGCATATTTTAATTTTTTCATTATTTAACTAGGCAAGTCAGTTAAGAAGAAATTCTTATGTTCAGGGGCAGAACGACAGCTCGGGATTTGAACTTACAACCTTTCAGCTGCTAGTCCAACGCTCTAACCACTAGGCTACCCTGCCGCTGAATATCTGTATTCAGAGTAATATGAAATCAATAGATTAGGGCCTAATGAATTTATTTCAATTGATTTCCTTATATGAACTGTAACTCAGTAAAATCTTTGAAATTGTTGTATGTTGCATTCATATTTCGTTCAGTATATACAGTGCATTCGGAAAGTATTCAGACCCCTTGACTTTTCCCACATTTTGTTACATTACAGCCTTATTCTAAAATGGATTAAAAAAAACATTATACTCATCAATCTACACACAATACCCCATAATGACAAAGCGAAAACTTTTTTTGTTTTGTTGCAAAACCAAAACAGGAATACCTTATTTACTTTTCCATTGATCATCTTTGAGATGTTTCTACAACTTTATTGGAGTCCACCTGTGGTACATTCAATTGATTAGACATGATTGGAAAGGGACACACCTGTCTCTATAAGGTCCCACAGTTGACAGTGCATGTCAGAGCAAAAACCATGAAGTCAAGCCATGAGGTTCGAAGGTATTGTCCGTAGATCTCCGAGACAGGATTGTGTCGAGGGACAGATCTGGGGAAGGGTACCAAAATGTGTCTGCAGCATTGAAGGTCCCCAAGAACACAGTGGCCTCCATCATTCTTAAATGGAAGAAGTTTGGAACTACCAAGAACCTTCCTAGAGCTGGCCGCCCAGTAAAACTGTGCAATTGGGAGAGAAGGGCCTTGGTCAGGGAGGTGACCAAGAACCCGATGGTCACTCTGACAGAGCTCCAGGGTTCCTCTGTGGAGATGGGAGAACCTTCCAGAAGGACAACCATCTCTGCAGCACACCACAAATCAGGCCTTTATGGTAGAGTGGCCAGACAGAAGCCACTCCTCAGTAAAAGGCACATGACAGCCCACTTGGAGTTTGCCAAAAGGCACCTAAAGGACTCTCAGACCAAGAGGAACAAGATTCTCTGGTCTGATGAAACCAAGATTGAACTATTTGAACTTAAAGCGTCACGTCTGGTTGAAACCTGGCATCATGCTATGGGGATGTTTTTCAGCGGCAGGGACTGGGAGACTAGTCAGGATCAAGGGAAGGACGAACAGCATAAAGTACAGAGAGATCCTTGATGAAAACCTGCTCCAGAGCGCTCAGGACCTCAGACTGGGGCACCATCCAACAGGCCTTTTGGTAGGCCGTGAATGAAAATAAGAATTTGTTCTTAACTGACTTGCCTAGTTAAATAAAGGTTCAATAAACATGTTTACAACCCGAAGCACACAAACAAAACAGCGCAGGAGTGGCTTCAGGACAAGTCTCTGAATGTCCTTGAGTGGTCCAACCAGAGCCCGGACTTGAACCCGATCGAACATCTCTGGAGAAACCTGAAAATAGCTGTGCAGAGACGCTCCCCATCCAACCTGACAGAGCTTGAGAGGATCTGCAGAGAAGAATGGGAGAAATTCCCCAAATACAAGTATGCGAAGCTTGTAACGTCATACCCAAGAAGACTTGAGGCTGTAATCGCTGTCAAAGGTGCTTCAATGAAGTGAAGGGTCTGAATACTTATGTAAATGTGATTTCATTTTTCTTTTCTTTTTATATATACAAATATGCAAAAACAAATTTTGCTATGTCATTATGGGGTATTGTGTGTAGATTGATGAGGGAAAAAAACAAATTTAATACATTTTAAAATAAGGATGTAAAGTAACAGAATGGGGAAAGAGTCAAGGGGTCTGAATACTTTTCGAAAGCACTGTATATATGGACCATATGCAGGCCCTGGTCAAAAGTAGTGCACTGTACAGGGAATAGGGTGCCATTTCGGACGCAACCTTTGTCTTTTCTACACTCACTTCATGCCGAAGTCGTCCTGGCCCAGGGGCTCTCTCCTCTTGTCGTCTTTCTTGGCCAGGAAGCCATCGGGGAGCCAGAGGATGCCGTGTTTGCGTTTCCTCTTGGCGGCCAGCACACCCAGCACCAGGATAAGCAGGATGATGACAGCAGCTCCCACAGCCAGGTACAGCATGAAGGGGGGCTTCTGGGGGTCCATATGGTCACCTGGAAGAGGAGGAGACATGGAACTCTTAACTAGGTGACGCTATCTGAAATGGGCTCTGCATTCAGAGCATGAGTAATGGAGCAAAGTGTCCATTTTTACCAAAGCACATGATAAGTGAGTTTAATCAGGTCTATGATCAAAGATAATGAAGTGTGTGCTGATGTAACATTACCATTAGGGTGGTTTAGAGGTGTCACAATGGGAAAAAGGAGAGGGACTTACTGTCGACAGAGACCACAGGGTAGGGCAGCGCAGACTTCAGGTACTCTGCAGCGATGAAGGATGCAGCCAGCTCTGTGCTGGAGAAACAGTCCATGGAGCTCTCAGCACACTCTCGGTTATCGATCTCCAGGTAAACCTTAGATCTGCAACAAACAAAACTTCGGTTAGGCTTACTTCACAACATGGAGGACTATACAGACTTAATCTTATCTAGCAGTGAAAGAGAGAGAGACAGTCAGGATAAAGACATTTCCTTACCCGATAACCTCCTTGTCCAGCTCCCGTTTGCCTCTACGTTTCATTGTAGCAGACTGTCCTTCAATGGCGTTGTCGTGCTCCAGGCCATAGTAAGGATACACCATGAGTTTCTGCTGGGCGTCCATCTTAACACGGAGGTTGGTGTGCAGCAGGGTTCCCAGGGAGCGCAGGAAGCCTCTCACGTCTCCCAGCAGCTCCTCAGGCTGCAGTAACACTACGATCACCAGAGTGCCATCAACCACCTTAGCAGGGGTGTCCTCAGAGCAGTCCAGGCCATCCCAGCCACATGCCTCTGTGTTACAGCTCTTGTCACAGATCTTGTTGGCATAGTGATCCGCACAGTAGTCATCATACCTGTAGATAGGAAAGGGGAGAGGGAGGGGTTATGGAATTTGGAAGACTCTAGGAGTTCCTATGGGTTAAAAGGCATTTGAATCTGAATGTATTGTATACATTTTCTCGTAATAATCTTAATAAGACATGTACACTCATTGGCCAGTTTATTAGGTTCACAATAATGGCTCGCTCCTACAGACTGAGTCACTTGGCTGTGGCTTGTTATATAAAGCAGACATGCATCAAGGTATTCAGTTACTCTTCGATTGAACGTTAGAATGGGCAAAACGGGTGATCAACAACACTGGACAATTGAGGAGTGGAAAAACACTGCCTGGTCCGGTGAATCCCGGTTCTTGTTGCGTCATGCTGATGGCTGATGAGTCAGGATTTGGCGTAAGCACAATGAGTCCATGGCCCCATCCCACCTGGTGTCAACAGTACAGGCTGGTGGTGGTGGTGGTGTAATGGTTTGGGGAATGTTGTCCTGACACACGTTAAGGTCCCTTGATACCAATTGAGCAACATTTTCATGCCCTGAAGAATTCAAGCTGTTCTAGCGGCAAAGGGGGGGTTTGACCCAGTACTAGATGGGTGTACCTAATAAACACGTGTATTGATGTGTTTATGTTGTTAACAACTTTTGTACATACTTGCAGTAGGACTTGGTGCTCTCTTGACACTCAAAGCTGTCGAAGAGGCAGCCAGAGTTGTCACACTCGTGGTCACAGCGGCCGTTGCGGAACAGCTCCCAGCAGGGCACGGAGGCGGTGCAGTTGACCCATGGCCGGCGCCAATGTAGAGAACAGTCCCCTCCGTCCCACTGGCACTCATGGTTGTTGCACTGCGGGTCACACATCTTATCCCCGGACCGCTGCTCACACTCTACATAAGGGCAGGAGGGGGTGCGGGGGGCGGGGGGACTGGTCGAAGATGACATTCTCACAGTGCCTGCCTGAGAAGTGGGCTGGGCAGCGACAGCTGTACTGGTATGGGTTGTGTGGGTCCTTCATACAGGTGCCTCCATTCAAACAGGGTCGGTTCTGACAGCTGTGCACGGTCTCGCAGCGCGACCCACTGAAGCCTGGCTGGCAACGGCAGTGCAGATGACCACCCTGAGAATCCTGGCAGTGCCCGCCGTTCTGACAACGCAGCTGGGCACAGTTGTAGCCCTCTACCTCTCCACAGTTGAAGCCAGTGAAACTCTGAGTAAAGAGATGAGACAGAGAAGGCGTCAGACATGTGAAGTGACTGGCTGGACAGACACCTGTGGACTGGGTTTTACATTCATAACATACATTCCTGCAGTTGACTAGTCAGAAAACCTGTGAGAATGTTTGGTCTCTTCCTAGAACACTGCTGTTTCTCAGTCATACCTGAACTATGTTGTCTCGCCCTCTGAAGCAAAGGTAAGAATAAGGAGGAGGAGAATGGTTAGTAGTTTGGAAAACAAGCCAGTAGTGAAAGAATAGACACTCAGCCACTCAATCCATAGCTACATTTGAGGTAAATACAATGTTATACAGCACAATGCAATATCAATGGGGCTGCCAATCCATTCAAAAGAAAGAGATAAAGATCAGCAAGCTGGTACATGGAGTACTTAGAAACACAGCAGTCTGGCAATTAGAAAAGCAACATTATAAAAGAGTAGAGTAACATTATAATGACTTACTGGTTGACAGGTGCATGAGTATCCATGCACTGAGCTCATGTTCATGGAACAGGTGCCACTGTTATGGCACGGCTTAGACTGGCACAGATCCACCATGGACTCACAGAGGCGTCCTAAAAAAGAGACCGATGTCATGTTACACAGCATGAGTATGGGGTAAGCTAGATAACAGTTGTTGATGTGTCTTATAACATATACAGAGGGGTGTAGTTCTCTACCGGTGTAGCCCAGGCGACAGCGGCACTGGTAGTCGTTGGCCAGCTGCACACAGTCCAGGCTACCAAGAGAGTGACAGGGTCCAGAGAGACACTCGTTGACGTCCCCCTCACAGTGTTCCCCAGCGAAGCCAGGGGGGCAGGAGCAGGTGTAGCGGCCCACCCCATCCATACACTGGCCCCCGTTCAGACAGCGAGGCCCCCAGGAGCCAGGCTTGGGAGCACAGTCGTCCATGTTCACCTCACACTGAACACCTACAGAGGGGGAGAGGAGAGAGAGGAAAGAGAGAGGGGAAAGAGAGAGGGGAAAGAGAGTGGGGAAAGAGAGAGGGGAAAGAGAGAGGAAAGAGAGAGGAAAGAGAGAGGGGAAAGAGAGTGGGGAAAGAGAGTGGGGAAAGAGAGTGGGGAAAGAGAGAGGGGAAAGAGAGAGGAAAGAGAGAGGGGAAAGAGAGTGGGGAAAGAGAGTGGGGAAAGAAAAAGAGAGTGGGGAAAGAGAGAAAGAGAGTGGGGAAAGAGAGAGGGGAAAGAGAGTGGGGAAAGAGAGTGGGGAAAGAGAGAGGGAAAGAGAGGGAAAGAAAGAGAGGGAAAAGAGAGAGGAAAGAGAGAGGGGAAAGAGAGGGGAAAGAGAGTGGGGAAAGAGAGTGGGGAAAGAGAGTGGGGGAAAGAGAGAAAGGAAAGAGAGAGGAAGAGAGAGGAAAGAGAGAAAGAGGGGGAAAGAGAGAGGGGAAAGAGAGGGGAAAGAGAGAGAGAGTGAAAAGAGAGAAAGGAAAGAGAAGAAAGAGAGAGGGGAAAGAGAGAGGAAAGAGAGAAGGAAGAGAGAGGGGAAAGAGAGAGGAAAGAGAGAGGAAAGAGAGAGGGGAAAGAGAGAAAGAGAAGAAAGAGAGAGGGGAAAGAGAGAGGAAAGAGAGAAGGAAGGGAAAGAGAGAGGAAAGAGAGAAGAAAGGGAGAGGAAATGGAGAGGAAAGAGAGGAAAGACCATCAGTTGAGGTCAGAGTTGTAGTTGTACATTATGTAAAGACCAATGTGCCAGAAAACAAGAGAGCGAGAGATAGATAAAACAATAAATAATCTTCTGGTATCTGCTTACCATGTGTACCAGGTGGGCAGGCGCAGGAGAAGCGGTTGATGAGGTTGATGCAGGTTCCTCCATGACGACAAGGGTTAGAGTGACACTCATCTACGTCATACTCACAGTTCACCCCCTGGTAGCCAGCCTTGCACTGGAACAGAGACACATTGTTAGATGTTCTCACACACACACACACACACACACACACACACACACACACACACACACACACACACACACACACACACACACACACACACACACACACACACACACACACACACACACACACACACACACACACACACACACAAGACTTACCATACACTCATATGTGCCCTGGTAGTCCATGCAAGTGGCTCCGTTGCGGCAGGGGTTCGACTGGCACTCGTCCACAGTCTTGTCACAGTAGCTGCCTGTGTAGCCAGGCTGGCACTGACACTGGTGGGCATTACCGACGTTCACACAGCGACCCATGTGCTTACACACCATCTCCACTGGAATACCTGACAGACACACACACAACATATTAGCCATAATCAGCATAGTTTACTAAAGCAATATGGCCCGAGGAGGTGTGATATATGGCCAATATATCACAGCTAAGGACCGTTCATATGCACGATGCAATGTGGAGTGCCTGAAAAAAGCCCTTACCCGTGGTATTTTGGCGATATACCCCGAGGTTCCTTATTGCTATTATAAACTGGTTTCCAATGTAATTAGAGCAGTAAAAATACATGTTTTATCATACCCGTGGTATACGGTCTCGTATATACCACAGCTTCCAGCCAACCAGCATTCAGGGCTCGAACCACCCAGTTTATAACACGGGTATGACAAAATATTTAGTTTTACTGCTCTAATTATGTTGGTAACCAGTTTATAATAGGTTCCTCGGGGGTTTGAGATATATCGCCAATACACCCATAGCTGTGTCCAGGCACTCTGTGATGCGTCTTGCATAAGAACAGCCCATAGCCATGTATATTGGCCATATACCACACCTCGTTGGGCCTTATTTCTTAAATATACCCTAGCTGTCAGCCAATCAGTGCTCAGGGTTCGAACCACCCAGTTTATAAATACCTTTATATCGTCATGTTCTTTATATTCATCCATCTGTCTTTGTAAACATGTAATTTGATTAAAGGGATAGTTTGGTATTTTGACAATGAGGCCGTTTATCTACTTCGTCCGAGTCTGATGAACTCGTGGAGACCATTTTTATGTATCTGCATGCAGTTTGAAGGAAGTTGATAACAAGTCATCGCTAGTTAGCACTGGCTCGCAAAACTACCTTTAACTTCCTTCATAGTGGACGCAGATACATAACAATGGTTATTCTGGTTAATCTAGGGAAGTAGATAGTGGGCCCCATTGCCAAAATCCTGAACTTTCCCTTTGGTTGACTGTGGGCTACTTGACCGTTTACTGAGAGAGGTGACTGAATAAAACACAGTGGATTGTAGAGACATGGAATGCTCACCATTCCGAGCAGCATAGTCCTGACAGGACATGTTGGGGACATCACAGTACAGACCAGTCCAGCCCACAGGACAGTGACATGACCAGGTGGTCTGTGACTGGGAACAGGACCCTCCGTTCCTGCACAGTGGCTGGCTACACAAGTTCACAAAGTTCTGCAATGGGACAAATGGAGTAGGAAATGTTATTGTTGAGTTTCATATGAAGAATCCTTGATTCTCCTTCCTCATTCAGGACTCCTTAACCTATTTCACAGTTCATGCACTATGGGCCTTTAACCTCCCACTGGACGTCTAAGGTGAACCAGACAAAGAGAGATGTTATAATCAGATAACTTTAAGTCATTTTTCATTTTCAGTTCAACGCCATTTTACACATTCTCTCTCTACCTGGCAGTTCTGCCCGTTGTAGCCCACAGGGCAGGTGCAACGGTAGGATCCTAGGCCGTCTGTACAGGTCCCTCCGTTCTTACAGGGCTGAGAGTCACACTCATTCTGCTCATACTGACAGAAGGTCCCGTAGAAACCAGGACGACAACGACACGAGAAGGTGTTGATGTCGTCAACACAGGTCCCGTTATTCAGACAGGAACTGAGGGAAATAGAGGGAGAGAGAGAGAGAGAGAGAGAGAGAGAGAGAGAGAGAGAGAGAGAGAGAGAGAGAGAGAGAGAGAGAGAGAGAGAGAGAGAGAGAGAGAGAGAGAAACAAAGATATGTGGTCACGCATGATGGAAGTCGTTGCGTTTTGCAACGGAAATCAATTTTCAATACTTGTTACTAAATGCGTCCCAGTCCACATGTAGCCACATATCAAAAAAGAAAACTCATTGAAGAATAGTTTTGAGTGAATCAACTTCAAACACTTTAACACAGTGACTGTAGTTACAGTCCTTTGTAACCCACCTCTCAGTGCATTCTGGGATGTTGTGTTCACATAGGATTCCGTCGAAACCTGGCCGGCACTCGCAGACGAAGCTGTTGACGTAGTCCCGGCACACGGCTCCGTTCCGGCACGGCTGACTGGCACACTCATCCATCTCTGCCTCACAGCGCTCCCCATCAAACCCTGGCCGGCAGTCACAGGAGAACCCTCCCACTCCATCCACACAGGAACCGCCGTTCAGACACGGGTCTGAGAGAGAGCAAGAGAGAGACAAGAAGTTCAACAGACCCACAATAGAAGCTGTTTGTGAAGATTGATACATTAGCTCCAGAGGAGTACAGTACACAAGATGCTCATAGAGAATATACACAATATGTAGTGTGAGTATGTCTGGGCTATCCGTGGGAGTATGCACAAGAGCTGGGTGATAACTCACTGGGGGAGCAGTCATCGATGTTGGTTTGGCAGTTGAGACCGCTGTAGCCTGGCTGACACTTGCACACGTAGCTGCCCTGGCTGTTGATGCAACGGGCGCTGTTCTGACACGGGTTCTTCCTGCACTCATCCACATCCTCAGTGCAACGAGGGCCTATTCAAACATCCCATTTTAATGATCATCATGGTAGAAAATCTCCCCAACACACACTCACACCTTTACCCTCTGTGTGAATACCCACCTTGCCAGCCGCTGGGACATCTACAGGTGTAAAAGGTGTAGTCTGGGGTTGGCTGACACACACCTCCCCGCTCACATGGATGAGACGCACAGGGAACCAACTCCTCCTCGCAGTGTTTTCCTGTGGACACAATATTGTTCATATCCAAAATGCCCATGACACAATCAACGTCAGCTCCACCAGAGGGAATATGTCCTGGGTAGTACCGTAGAGCGGATGGTATTGTTACCTGAGTACGGGGCGGCACACAGGCAGGTGTAGCTGTTGACTCCGTCCACACAGGTACCATGGTTCTCACACGGGCTTGATGCACACTCCTCTATGTTGACCTCGCAATTCACACCTGAGGGGAAAAGGAGGAAGGAAATGAGTGGGTTTTTAAATAAAACAGCGAACAGAATAACACTTTACTCTATTGAGGACTGCAGTTTAATGGGATCATCTGCATAATGAATAAAGGATTTAGAAAAGCCTGATTCAGACCTGTGAATCCGGGGCGACACTGGCAGGAGTATCCATTGAGTCTGTCCACACAGCTGCCACTGTGCTGGCAGGGGCTGGACTGGCACTCATCCTTCTCCTGGTCACAGTGCTGCCCCACCCAGCCAGACTCACACTCACAATGGTACCTACACACAGACCAAGGGAGGGAGTAAGGGTTTATGACAGACAGAGAGTAACCTAAAGTATGCATTTCTATCATATGAACTATGTGTTGGAGCCCAGGAAGATCAGCTGACGTCATGGTGTCAGCTAATGGGGCTACTAATACAATTCAACATTTTAATTCATATAACCTGAAATCATATATGTCGATGGGTAGGAAAAATGACTCAAGAAAGAGTGATAGGGAGCTAGAGTGACAGAGAGAAAGAGATAAGGTGAGGAGAGGCGTACCCGCTCTGCTGCTCTACACAGTCTCCGTGTACACAGGGCCGGGGGGCACAGTGGTCAGTGCCAGAGTGGCACAGGGGGCCGTGGGTGCCAGGGGGGCACTGGCAGATGAAGCCGTTCACCTTGTCTACACATGTGCCCCCACTCATACACGGGCTAGAATTACACTCATTGATGTCCACGTCACATTTTGCACCTGAGAGAAATAATTCAGAAATGACTTAATTAATTCACTGGAACAGTCAGGTATGTACTGTCATTAACATGGAGAAGCATCTGATTAGTTGAGAGGGGAAAGTGTGTGTGTTTATTACCTGTGTACCCTGGAGCACAGACACACTTGTACTCGTTGATCCCATCCTGGCACTCTCCATACTCACAGGGGTTACTGGCGCAGTCATCAACATTGATCTCACAGTTCACCCCTGAGAAGAAAACCAGAAGACAAACCATTTAGCTTTGAGTCAAATGTAAGAAAGTAAGGATGCATTTGGAAGCTTTTTGAATAGGCACTCCATTACATTGGCTGCAGTTCTAATGGCATCCACCAGGGGGAGCAGTGGACTAGCTGACCATGTTTAACAGGTGTGTTCCAAAGACAGTGAGCTAGCTGAGCGAGTGAAAGTATGCGTGACCTAAGCTGTCTCCTGCGTGTGTGTGTGTACAGTACCAGTGCACTGGCCTGCACAAATCCCCCAGGCCAGGGCAGCGTACTGGGCAGAGCAGAGCTGGGCCTACCCTTATGACTGATCCCCTCCTGTCTGGGTGCTCTAAGCTGAGAGCTCTGCTCTACCCTGCAGGAAGCCACTTCTACTCCACAGAATAGAGTAGAAGCTGCTGGTGTTTCAAGTTCACAGAGCACAGCACAGAGCTTTGGGGCTGACAGCACTGAGTGAGTAGCAGTTAAAGGGTCAGTTGGAGATACATAACAAACACCAATTAAGTCATGGTCTTCTACAGTTTCACAAACTAGAAATCAGTCATGGTCTAGAGTCTAGACCAAAGTTTCACAAATAGATTGCAGACAGAGATGCACCGTCCACACCGCACAGTGTATGTGAGTTTTTTTGTTTGCCCAAACATTCTGTTATTGCACTGGTTTCCTCTTTATTCCGAACGTTTTTGTAACCCAAAAACAAAGAAATACGAAAAATATTTCACATTCTTTCGCTGCGCTCACCTGAGGTGCCAGGCAGACAGTTGCACTGGTACTTGTTGACCAGGTCGATGCAGCGTCCGCGGTTCTGGCAGGGGAGGCTGTGGCACTCCATGACCTGGATGTTACATATGGAGCCGGTGTAGCCCGGGTCGCAGTCACAGGAGAAGGTGGCGATGCCATCACGACACACACCATGGTGGCAGGGCTCCGGGTCACAGTCATCTATGTTCTCTTTACACAGTGGCCCATAGAAGCCTGGGGAGAAAAACCACACATTGAGTAATGGTTAAATATTCCCTGTGTTAAAGCTTTAGTTTAGACATCATGGTTTTAACATGCAAGAAATGTATATACATTTACAGTTGAAGTCGGAAGTTCACATACACTTATTTTAGAGTCATTTAAACTCGTTTTTCAACCACTCCACAAATGTCTTGTTTAACAAACTATAGTTTTGGCAAGTCGGTTAGGACATCTACTTTGTGCATGACACAAGTCATTTTTCCAACAATTGTTTACAGACAGATTATTTCACTATATTTTTCAGTGGGTCAGACATTTACATACACTAAGTTGACTGCGCCTTTAAACAGCTTGGCTTTAGAAGATTCTTATAGGCTAATTGACATCATTTGAGTCAATTGGAGGTCCACCAGTGGATTACAGGGCCTACCTTCAAACTCAGTGCCTCTTTGCTTGACATCAAGTGAAAATCAAAAAGAAATCTTGTGGACCTCCACAAGTCTGGTTCATCCTTGGGAGTAATTTCCAAACGCCTGAAGGTACCATGCTCATCTGTACAAACAATAGTACGCAAGTATAAACACCATGGGACCACGCAGCCGTCCTACCGCTCAGGAAGGAGACGCATTCTGTCTCCTAGAGATGAACGTACTTTGATGCGAAAAGTGCAAATCAAATCCAGAACAACAGCAAAGGACCTTGTAAAGATCCTGGAGGAAACAGGTACAAAAGTATCTATATCCACAGTAAAACAAGTCCTATATCGACATAACCTGAAAGGTCACTCAGCAAGGAAGAAGCCACTGCACCAAAACCGCCACGGGGGTGGCAGCATCATGTTGTGGGGGTGCTTTGCTGCAGGAGGGACTGGTGCGCTTCACAAAATAGATGCATCATGAGGAAGGAAAATTATGTGGATATATTGAAGCAACATCTCAAGACATCAGTCAAGTTAAAGCTTGGTCGCAAATGGGTCTTCCAAATGGGCAAAGACCCCAAGCATACTTCCAAAGTTGTGGCAAAATGGCTTAAGGACAAAAAAGTCAAGGTATCGGAGTGGCCATCACAAAGCCCTGACCTCAATCCTATAGAAAATTGGTGGGCAGAACTGAAAAAGTGTGTGCAAGCAAGGAGGCCTACAAACCTGACTCAGTTACACCAACTCTGTCAGGAGGAATGGGCCAAAATTCACCCAACTTATTGTTGGAAGCTTGTGGAAGGCTACCCAAAACGTTTGACCCATGTTAAACAATTTAAAGGCAATGCTACCAAATACTAATTGAGTGTATGTAAACTTCTGACCCACTGGGAATGTGATGAAAGAAATAAAAGATGAAATAAATCACTCTCTACTATTATTGACATTTCACATTCTTAAAATAAAGTGGTGATCCTGACTTAAATGACCTAAGACTGGGAATTTTTACTAGGAATAAATGTCAGGAATTGTGAAAAACTGAGTTAAAATGTATTCGGCTAAGGTGTATGTAAACTTCCGACTTCAACTGTATATATATAGGTGTATATGGACACACACACACACACACACACACACACACACACACACACACACACACACACACACACACACACACACACACACACACACACACACACACACACACACACACACACACACACACACACACACACACACACACACACACACACACACACACACTACCAGTCAAAAGGTTGGACACGCCTACTCATTCAAGGGTTTTTCGACATTTTATTATTTCCAACATTGTAGAATAATAGTGAAGACATCAAAACTATGAAATAACTGTATTAACCAAAACAATAGTTATAAAATATATTTTGATTTGTTTATTTGAGATTCTTCTAAGTAGCCACCCTTTGCCTTGATGACAGCTTTGCACATTCTTGGCATTCTCTCAACCAGCTTCATGAGGTAGTCACCTGGAATACATTTCAATTAACAGATGTGTCTTGTTAAAAGTTCATTTGTGGAATTTCTTTCCTTCTTAATGCGTTTGAGCCATTCAGTTGTGTTCTGACAGGGTACGGGTGTCTCAACGTCAACAGTGAACAGGCGACTCCGGGATGCTGGCCTTCTAGGCAGAATTCCTCTGTCCAGTATGTGTGTTCTTTTGCCCACCTTAATCTTTTCTATTTATTGGCCAGTCTGAGATATGGCTTTTTCTTTGCAACTCTGCCTAGAAGTCCAGCATCCCGGAGTCGCCTCTTCACTGTTGACGTTGAGACTGGTGTTTTGCAGGTACTATTTAATGAAGCTGCCAGTTGAGAACTTGTGAGGCTTCTGTTTCTCAAACTAGACACTCTAATGTACTTGTCCTCCTGCTCAGTTGTGCACTGGGCCCTCCCAATCCTCTTTCTATTCTGGCTAGAGCCAGTTTGCGCTGTTCTGTGAAGGAAATGGTACACAGCGTTGTTCGAGATATTCAGTTTCTTGGCAATTTCTCGCATGGAATAGCCTTAATTTCTCAGAACAAGAATAGACTGACGAGTTTCAGAAGAAAGGTCTTTGTTTCTGGCCATTTTGAGCCTGTAATCGAACCCACAAATGCTGATGCTCCAGATACTCATCTAGTCTAAAGAAGGCCAGTTTTATTGCTTCTTTAAATCAGGACAACAGTTTTCAGCTATGCTAACATAATTGCAAATGGGTTTTCCAATGATCAATTAGGCTTTTAAAATGATAAACTTGGATTAGTTAACACACCGTGCCATTGAAACACAGGAGTGATGGTTGCTGATAATGGGCCTCTGTATGCCTATGCAGATATTCCATTAAAAAAATCTGCCGTTTCCTGCTACAAAAGTAATTTACAACATTACCAATGTCTACACTGTATTTCTGAACAATTTGAGGTTATTTTAGTGGACAAAAAAGGTGCTTTTCTTTCAAAAACAAGGACATTTCTAAGTGACCCCAAACCTTTGAACATTAGTGTGTACACACACACACACACACACACACACGCACGCACGCACGCACGCACGCACGCGTGGTTAGTACCTTCAGCACATTCACACTCGTATCCGTTGGGTCGGTCGATACACTTGGCCCCGTTGAGGCAGGGCGTGCTGGAACACTCGTCAATGTCAATCTGACACATCTCCCCACTGAATCCTAAAGGCCAGGGATGGAATTCAGCATCAAATACTGTAGCTAGACACCTTCTGAAACACTATTGAGAAATTATTTTGATTAGAAAAAGGCAGACGAACCTAGAGGGCACTGGCAGACGTAGCGTTTGACTTGATCCAGACAGATCCCTTGGTTCAGACATGGAGAGCTGGCACACTCGTTGATGTCAATCTCACAGTGTGTTCCCTCAAATCCTGGAAACAGAGAGAGAATATTACACAACAGTATTGTGTGTGTGTGTGTGTGTGTGTGTGTGTGTGTGTGTGTGTGTGTGTGTGTGTGTGTGTGTGTGTGTGTGTGTGTGTGTGTGTGTGTGTGTGTGTGTGTGTGTGTGTGTGTGTGTGTGTGTGTGTGTGTGTGTGTGTGTGTGTGTGTGTGAGAAGGAGAGATAGGGAATCACTGATCACACTTACCTTCCATACAGATGCAGCTGTAGTCTCCTATGCGGTCCAGACAGGTGCCGTCGTTCTGGCAGGGGCTGGAGACACACTCATTGATGTCTGTCTCACAGCGCGGCCCACCATAACCTCTTGCACAGTTACATGTGAACGAGCCATCCGTGTTCACACACAATCCCCCATGCTCACAGGGGTTTGGACCTGAGGGGAAGCCTGAGAGGTTAGTTAAACAGAACTATAAAGGAGTACAGAAAGTATCAAACAGAGAGGAAGGATACTTCTTACAGAATAGTCTGTATAGTCTATTCACAAAACACTTTGGGCATCATGTGCTTTGATCTGTCCCTCACCAATGATGCACTCGTTGATGTCGTCATTGCAGGTGCTTCCCTTGTAGCCTGGGGCACAGTTGCAGTTGAACATGCCGTTGATAGGGTTGGTGTCGCACTGTGCCCCGTCCCTGCACGGGCTACTGATGCAGGCATCGTTCACGTGGCACAGCAAACCTGGCAGGGAATATTCAACAGTCACTTGGCCTGTGTTTTCTGTGCTTATAGATTCCCCTTGGGGATTAATTCACTACATTTCTACTTATCCATTGATCAGTCTATAGGAGAAAGCTGTATATGTCTACGCAGCAGACAGGCTGTATGTCCACACCTGTCTTTCCGTAGGGGCAGACACAGAGGAAGGATGCCACACGGTCGATACAGGTGGAGCCCTTGGTGCAGGCAGCCGTAGCACAGTCATCTATGTTCTCAGAGCAGTCCAGGCCACTCCAGCCGTTGACACACACACAGGTGTAGCTGCCCTGGATGTTGCTGCAGGTCCCTCCGTTCTGACACGTGTTGGGCTGCAGGCGACACTCATCCACATCCTCTGTACAGGACTGACCTGTAGGGGGTTGGGGGAAGAGAGTTGGATACGTGAGACAAGAGTAGAAAAAAGTCCCCCATTTAGACACAGAGAGAAACCACAGACAGACACAGAAACACAGACACTGAACAAAGAAAAAAAGACAGACAGAAAAAAATCATAGACTATTCTTTATACTTACCAGTCCATTCCGGGGGACATTTGCAATTGTAGGTATTGACGCCATCCATGCAGGTCCCTCCATTTCGGCAGTGATGGTCGGGGCAGTCGTCAATGTTGTTGTCACAGTTAGTCCCATTGAAACCTTCCATGAGAGTGTCAAAAATAGGAATGATACTTATTATTTCACTGCTATCAAACCTTGCTGGCAACCTCTGTCATATCATGTATCAGTTATCATAGTGATAACAAGTTATAATGTAAAAAGATAACATGGGCTATGGTTGACAGTGCTTGATTGTTTTGCCCATAGCTCTGCTGGGTACAGTAGGGTTTCAATACATGGTGAATAGTGTTGCAGCGCCAGCAGGATTCTAGTGCTTGCACCTCAAACATTGATTGCAACAATATGCTGCATGCATACAGGCCTCATGAAGCCTTTCTCTAGTTCTTTTCTCTCGTTCTTTCTTTCTTTCTTTCTTTCTTTCTTCCTTCCCTCGCTCTCTCTCACCTGGCAGGCAGTGGCACCAGTAGCTGGTCTCAGAAGTCTGGCGACACGTGCCCCCATTGAGGCAGGGCGAGGGGGCGCAGGGGATGTAGGGGGTCTCACAGTGGCGGCCGGTGAACCCGGGGGCACAGTTACACCTGTAGGAGCCGGGGGTGTTGACACACGCCCCTTGGTTCTGACACACCGGGGCGGAGGCAGCACACTCATCAGTGTCGTTGAGGCAGCGAGGACCCCAGTAGCCTGGAGGACAGGTACAGCTGAACTTGCTCCCGGACAGAGAGCTGCAGGTGCCTCCGTTAGCACAGGGTACTGGTAGACAGGTGTCCACATGCTCACATCGTATGCCTGGATGCACAGGGAGAGAGAGAGAGAGAGAGAGAGAGAGAGAGAGAGAGAGAGAGAGAGAGAGAGAGAGAGAGAGAGAGAGAGGAGAGAGAGAGAGAGAGAGAGAGAGAGAGAGAGAGAGAGAGAGAGAGAGAGAGAGAGAGAGAGAGAGAGAGAGAGAGAGAGAGAGAGAGAGAGAGAGAGATGAGTGGGCTTATATAAGGTTATAAAACAGAAAAATAGAGGAAACAGAGCCTCATGTCCTTGTAACCTTGGTTACTTATCATGACCACAACATACTAGTACAGAGTTATGATCAATGCAAAGGCCAAGAACTGTCCTGAACCCGTGTACCAAACATATGACTACTAGTGGAAATAATGTATTGGGGTTTGGACTAGTGAACTGCATAGCACTTGTCAGGAATGGACTGTACAGCAGTACTTTTGAATCAGAGAGGAGCTGACCTGTCCATCCGTGAGCACACTGGCACTTGTACTTGTCGAGGGAGAGCAAGGTGCATACTCCTCTGTTGGCACAAGGGTTGTTGGGATAGCAGGTGGAGTTCTGGGGGGTTTGACAGTGCTGCCCGGTGTAGCCCAGGGGACAGGAGCAGGTGGGGCTGCCCGGGATGCCCGACACAGCCACTGAGCAGTTCCCTCCATTCAGACAGTAACCAGGATGACACGGGTCTTTGTGATGGCAGTACTCGCCCAGGAAGCCTGCGGCACACCTGTAGACAGAGGACAATAGGTGTTTTCTCAGCTAGCTACTACATTAAAGACAGCATATTATCAGCTATAGAAACCTACACAACAAACACTATACATCAAAGAGGAAGAAAAGCAGTAATAGTGGACAGTACATGTCATAGTGTGAGAATCTTATGTTGGAGAGGGTATATGTGATTCATACAGGGAAAATACTATTTGGCCTAGTCATGTACATTTTGCTGGAGCTAAGACATTTGAAAAGAACTGAGCGGGGGAAAGGTTGACAGCAAGGTCAAGTTTTTGAAATATCAAAAAGCAGAAGGATGTGACGAGGTGGTTTTACATGGAAGTTACCCAAGTGGCAAAAACTAAAAACAAGAACAATCGTATGTGGAGTTGGACAAACAGTTGGAACCTGTGTGTGTGTGTGTGTGTGTGTGTGTGTGTGTGTGTGTGTGTGTGTGTGTGTGTGTGTGTGTGTGTGTGTGTGTGTGTGTGTGTGTGTGTGTGTGTGTGTGTGTGTGTGTGTGTGTGTGTGTGTGTGTGTGTGTTAGGTCACAAGACATAGAGAATACATTTCTCTTTTCTTCTCTCTCTGTAAAGTGATTTAACCACATGACGAACAGCACAGAGGGAATTACAATATTGCACAAGAGGAAAAATGAAAACCTGCACTCCACCCGTTCTATCCCCTACCCCTGTCCCACCACCCCCTACTTTCACTTTCCGCTTCTCTCGGTCTGACATTTCCCTCTCAGTTTGTCTCTTTCTATTTGGCAGTGTAATTTGTACTGTAGTCAGCTAGACGTGTGTATTTAGGTCTCGTATTTTGTCTTGGTTGTGTCTGTATTTTCTTAAGCTCTATCTGCAGGTTGTGGTCAGAGACTGATGTTGAAGCATCACCAGTGGTCAGTCACTCTGAGAGACACTGTCTCAGGGGCCTTTTGCTCCTCAGTGCTGTTGAGTGTGTGTGTGTGTGTGTGTGTGTGTGTGTGTGTGTGTGTGTGTGTGTGTGTGTGTGTGTGTGTGTGTGTGTGTGTGTGTGTGTGTGTGTGTGTGTGTGTGTGTGTGTGTGTGTGTGTGTGTGTGTGTGTGTGTGTTTGGCACACTGCCGACATATTGTGGAGAGACTCTCAGCCATAGAGTGAACTGCTGCCTCACAGATACAGGCCACCACACCTATCTCCCTGAGGAGGCTCAGGTAACAGACGACAGGAACACAAACACAGCCCTTTCCACATCTCACTCCCCCATACTAGATGTCGACCAATTAATCTGAGTGGCAGATTTTCTTATTTTACACCTTTATTTAATCTTTATTTAACTCTGCAAGTCGGTTAAGAATACATTCTTATTTTCAATGACGGCCTAGGAACGGTGGGTTAACTGCCTCGTTCAGGGGCAGAACGACAGATTTTCACCGTGTCAGCTCGGGGGGATCCAATCTTGCAACCTTACAGTTAACTATTCCAATGCAATAACGACCTGCCTCTTGTTGCACTCCACAAGGAGACTGCCTGTAACGTGAATGCAGTAAGACAAGGTCAATTGCTAGCTAGCATTAAACGTATCTTATAAAAAACAATCAATCAATCATAATCACTAGTTAACTATACATGGTTGATGATATTACTAGATATTATCTAGCGTGTCCTGCGTTGCGTACAATCTGACTCAGCATACACGTATCTGACTGAGCGGTGTTAGGCAGAAGCAGACACGTAAACATTCATTCAAACAGCACTTCCGTTTTGCCAGTGCTCTTCGTTGTCAAGCATTGTGCTGTTCATGACTTCAAGCATATTAACTCCCGAGATGAGGCTGGTGTAACTGAAGTGAAATGGCTCGCGCTAATAGCGTTTCAAACGTCAGTCGCTCTCTCTGAGCCTTGGAGTGGTTGTTCCCCCTTGCTCTGCATGGGTAACGCTGCTTCGAGGGTGGCTGTTGTCGTTGTGTTCCTGGTTCAAGCCCAGGGAGGAGCGAGGAGAGGGACAGAAGCTATACTGTTACACTGGCAATACCAAAGTGCCTATAAGAACATCCAATAGTCAAAGGTTAATGAAATACAAATGGTATAGAGGGAAATAGTCCTATAATTCCTATAATAACTACAACCTAAAACTTCTTACCTGGGAATATTGAAGACTCATGTTAAAATGAACCACCAGCTTTCATATGTTCACATGTTCTGAGCAAGGAACTTAAACGTTAGCTTCCTTACATGGCAAATATTGCACTTTTACTTTCTTCTCCAACACTGTTTTTGCATTATTTAAACCAAATTGAACATGTTTCATTATTTATTTGAAGCTAAATTGATTTTATTGATGTATTATATTAAGTTAAAATAAGTGTTCATTCAGTATTGTTGTAATTGTCATTATTACAAATAAAAAAGGAAAAAATTGGCCGGTTAATTGGTATCGGCCTTTTTGGTCCTCCAATAATCGGTATCGGCGTTGAAAAATCATAATCGGTCGACCTCTACCCCATACACACCGTTTTTAAAACTGGTCATATTTTTTCCCCCCGCAGATAATTGACAGACAAACATGCAGGACCACAGTAAATGAGCATAATTTGAATCTTTTGAAATGGAGATGGGAATCTTTTTTAAATGGAGTCTCACACGTACTATATTTATTCTGCACTAAATGCAGCTTGAAAATATTAGGTTGAGAGAGCATGGGAAACTCCGGCTGTCATGATTAATGACAGAGAGAAGCCCAGAATAGATCAATAGAAAGTGTGTAAGTGTTGTCTTCACCCAAGTATTCATCACACAGTCCGAGGGTTCACACACCTGTTTTAACACACTTGTTGTTTCACACACACAACCTCTAGAAAGACAAGGAAAACAGATCTTCAAAGAGCTGTGACACAG
The DNA here is from genome assembly GCF_021184085.1 of Oncorhynchus gorbuscha. Classification (NCBI taxonomy): domain Eukaryota; kingdom Metazoa; phylum Chordata; class Actinopteri; order Salmoniformes; family Salmonidae; genus Oncorhynchus; species Oncorhynchus gorbuscha. Next base: position 35,748,886 of record NC_060187.1, read on the forward strand.
ACTTCTTCACCTCACCTCTCTCCGATTGGACATGCTCCCCAGGCATAGCTACTTCCCCAGAACTCCTCCCCATCCCTCCATCTTGTCTCCTCCCTGTCTCAGCACTTCTATCCAGTTACACTATCCACACCATCGACAGGCTGTACTAAGAGGTATCGCAACAATACTAATGCCCTGGGAATGTGCACTCCCCTCTACTCCATGACAACCTCTCAACCCTCTGAAAGAATGATGACACGGCCCCTGCTCCCCTGACATAGATCACATTAGCAGCCTGTCAAACAAAGCCGACCATGTCCACGTTAGTATTCGTTTTATGTTTCAGCAGTAAGACCTATACTGTATGATTAAAGGGAACAATATGTTGTACTGTGTAGATGGCTATAAACTAGTGTGCACTTATTTGAAAAATCTGTCTGAAATTCAACAGTGTTGAAAGAAAAGATGACATAAATTTGATTGAATTAAATTGGGATTATCAAACCGGTGTTGACAAAATGAAATGTCACAGCGTCAGCGATACATAGGTTGTCCTTCAGGTTTTTGTGCTCTATTCAATATACACTGAACAAAAATATAAACACAACGTGTCAAGTGTTGATCCCATGTTTCATGAGTGAAAGTAAAAGATACCAGAAATGTTCCATACACACAAAAAGCTTATTTCAATAAAATGATGTGCACAAATGTGTTTACATCCCTGTTACTGAGCATTTCTCCTTTGCCAAGATAATCCATCTATCTGACAGGTGTGGCATATCAAGAAGTTGAGTAAGCAGAATGATCATTGCACAGGTGCACCTTATGCTGGGGACAATAAAAGGCTACTCTAAAATGTGGAGTTGTGTCACACAACACAATCCCACAGATGTCTCAAGTTTTGAGGAAGTATGCAACTGACATGCTGACTGCAGGAATGTCGACCAGAGCTGTTGCCAGATAATTTAATATTCCTTTCTCTACCATAAGCCGCCTACAACATAGTTGTAGAGAATTTGTAAAAATGTCCAACCGGCCTAACAACCGCAGACCACATGTATGCCGTTGTTGCTGATGATTTGCTGATGTCAATATTGTGAACAGAGTTCCCCATGGTGGCGGTGGGTTATGGTATGGGCAGGCCTAAGCTACGGACAACGAACAAAATTGCATTTTATCAATGGCAATTTGAATGCACAGATACCATGACGAGATCCTGAGGCCCATTGTCGTACCATGCCATCACCGGCATGATAATGCACAGCCCCATGTTGCAAGGATCTGTACGCAGTTCTTCCATGGCCAGCATACTCACCAAACGTGTCCCCAATTGAGCATGTTTGGGATGCTCTAGATTGATGTGTAAGACAGCGTGTTCCAGTTCCCGCCAATATCCAGCAACTTCACACAGCCATTGACGAGGAGTGGGACAACATTTTACAGGCCACAATCAACAGCCTGATCAACTCTATGTGAAGGAGATGTGTCGCGCTGCATGAGGCAAATGGTGGTCACACCAGATTTTATTTCAATTGAAGGATTTCCTTATATCAACTGTAACTCTCTTTGAAATTGTTGCATGCTGCACTTCAGTATAATATTGCCCCTAACCAAATCAGTACCTACCCCTTGCCACAGAAGAACAAGGCTGTGCATGACACACATCATTACTATTAGGGGAGAGGACCTAAAATGACTTACACTGAGTGTACAAAACATTAGGAACACCTGCTCTTTCCATGACAATGACTGACCAGGTGAATCCAGGTGAAAGCCATGATACCTTATTGATGTCACCTTTTAAATACACTTCAATCAGTGTAGATGAAGGGGGAGACAGGTTAAATAAGGGGTTTTAAGCCTTAAGTCAATTGAGACATGGATTGTGTGTGTGCCATTCAGAGGGTAAATGGGCAAGACAAAATACTTAAGTGCCTTTGAACGGGTTAAGGTAATATGTGACAGGCACACAGTTGAGTGTATCAAGAACTGCAACACTGCTGGGTTTTTCCACACTCAACCGTTTCCATCAAGAATTGTCCACCACCCAAAGGACATCCAATCAACTTGACACAACTGTGGGAAGCATTAGAGTCAACAACGGCCAGCATCCCTGTGGAACGCTTTCAACCTTGTAGAGTTCATGCCCGTAAAATTGAGGCTGTTCTGAGGGCAAAAGGGATGCGACTCAATAGGAAGGTGTTTCTTAATTTTTGATATACTCAGTGTATATAATACAACAAAACATGTTGGCCTGTGGAGTCAGTTCACTGAAATGTTGAACAAATACATTTTTTTGAACTCAAACAAAAAAAAAAAATTGTATAAATCATGCACAAAGCCCTTCAGTCAAATACGGTCCAGACTGCTCCTCACCACATAGCTAGACTGTAGTCAGCTCTACTTTCAGGAATAACCCAGAGTTTCTGCAGCCAAACTCATCTATAGGATTCTTTGTTAACCTCAATGTGGGATTTTTCATTCCCTCCCTGTTTCCTTCTCTCAGTTCAGTTCCCTGCAGCTTTCCTCTCTCTTCTCGTGGTGTCAGGTTTCTACAGCTGGTTCACATTAGAGGCCCCCGTCCAGTCCCTGCACCCCCTCTCCCTCTACCTCTGGCTCTCCGATGGCTGACCTCTCCCGGCCCTGTCCACTGGGGCGTGGGTGAGGGCTGAGGGGAGGATTTCGCCTCTCTAACTCTCATTTATCCCCGCCCGCTCACTAATGCCTAATAGCTCTGTCATGCCCTCCTCCTCTCTTCTCTCCCTCTGGCCATCACACACTGACTGGGCTGCACAAACAGAGTTCCTGTTCACACTCGACTCATTAGCTTTGGCTGGTTGGACTGGAGCGTAGGTGGACTCTCTGGTGCACGTATGTAGTATATATTCTACAGTAGAGAGTAACAATTCAAAACCAAAAATGATGGTGTAGGTTGAAAATATTGGGAGATGTGTGCCTCTTTTTAGAAGATCTAGGCCAGGGGTGTCAAACTCATTTTTCCCCGGGGGCCACATTTGGTATTCAATGAGGTCTGGAGGTCCACACGGAAAATGTGCTATATTTCCTAGCTGTAAAAATTGAATCACAGAATCATCCTTGTGGGACTGTGTGATCTAGGCTATAGGACACTCCATGGGCATAATAGAAAATGTATTGCTTTTCTTGGCTTCTTTACAATAAAACTCTCCCATTCCTTTTTGCTCACTGCATTCTATGCTCTTTACTCAGAAAACATGTCAGAGTGGTATTTTTGGAAGCAAACACTTGGTCTCGTTCAGCTTTAACCTATTTTCATAAAGAGAAGAAAGAAAGGCTGCAAAAACAACATGACTGATAGGGGGGGGAAGGGGGAGGGGTGCGAATGGAAAGTAATTAATAGAGAGAGAAAAAGGGTGGATTGCGGGGAGACGGGAGAGGGGAATGAAAGGCGGAAGAGAGGAGAGAAAAAGAGACTGTTGGAGGGTGGAGTCCAATGTTGGGCTGTGTGGTAAAATAGCAAACTGTATTTAAAAGCACACTCCAAAAGAATCGAGATCTGACAGACAGAAGGAGGAATCCATTTTGAGTCTGTATGCTCCATCAGCTTTCCTCTGTTGTGTGGTGTCATTTAGTTATTAAGGTCTAGGAGGCCTACATATTTCATTGAGGTCATACAACCACTGGGCCTTTGAAACGGCTCTCATTTTAAACTTCACATGGTTAGCTCAGCTTAACTGTACTGGCTTCAGAGATGGGACATTAGACCACAGTGGGATGGCTTCAGAGTGGCTTCACCTCTTCATTATTGTCATTATCACCACAGATCTTTGTCACAGAGTTCCACTTGTCACTGCAGTGTCTTGTGGGTTTAGAATCTGGTTGTTCTATTCCCAACTATTCTGTAAGTCTTCCTCCCATTGAGGGTGAGAGTGGGTGTGGACTTGTGGGAGGTGGGGGTGCATGTGTGTGCGTGTGGCAGGAACAAACACACACCCTCAAAAGGGACAGTCCCTCTTGGCTAGCGGGTCATGTTGACAAGAGTTGATAATGATGAATGGTCTCATCTCCACCCCGTCCTGAACCTTCCCATAGACCATACACACAGCCCCCAGTCATACCTCTCCCTAACATCCACCAACACCCCCGCCGGCAGACCTCTTCCTAGCCCTCTGTGCCAGCCACACTTCAGCTCTTTCCCTGCTTGACTGTCCCAGTGCCAGGCCAGCCACTCCCTAGTCTCAAGGTGCCCTTGGGCCTGGCTTTAGCCTCTTATCTGTGTGGTTCCACACTATCAATGCATCTAGTTGAGCTGTGGTGGTAAGAGGACTGTGATGACTCGAGAGTATGAAGAGAAAAATCAACGCCTTGGGTTTGTTTCTTCAAAATCACAGGGTTTTATTGACTTAGGTTTTGGTCATGTGTTTGCCTGGCCACTCAGTGTGTGTGTGTGTTATCAGCTACTGCGGCTGTGTGCTTGCTAGTCTGCTGGAGTGGAGTAGAGGTATGGAGTAGAGTGCAGTGAAAGGAGTGAGGAAGTGAATGAGCTACAGCAGTGCTCCGCCACTCTGCTCTCCCTCCTTACTGCTAGAGTTTCTGGTTCTCTCCTGTTTCACCTGAGGCTGTGTGATGCTCCATTGGGATAGGAAATCACATCATGGCTCTCTACAGGGAAAGGACTGACAGACATGTAGAAAGGGGGTAATGTCAAGTCAGTGGGACAAAGACAAGGGATAACAGAGTGATTGAGGGACTGAGACAGAGATACAAAAAGTAGGGTGGAGGGGTTAAATGAAAAGAAAGGGAGGAGATGGTGGGAACAATGAAAAGGGAGATAAATTGAGGGAGAGAGAGAGCAAAGGATTAAGAAGCCAGGCAAGTTGTGTCCAGAGGCATCTAGCCCGGCAGACTGAGAGATGACTGACGGACAGAGTGATGAGTGAGGGGCAGTGACAGGGTAATTTCTCTCTCCCCTCCTCCCCACCGCTCATCAGCGACGAGTCTGCTCTGAGATACTCTCCTCAAATTACTGCTAAAGAGACATCCTCCTTTCTTTACTCTCTCTTTCTTCCTCCCTCTGCCCCAAGGCAAATTCTACTTGTCAGGTCAAACAAACTACACACTAAATTCTCTAGCCAGAAAAGAAAGGGAGACCAAGAGAGTGAGAGGAGAAATAATCCGTTTGCACCATGGCACTGCAGTAGACAAAGGGATTTTGTTCAGCAAAGAAAAAAACATTTGGATGCCATCACTCGCCCTAGGGTTGCTGTGCTCAGGTTCTAGGCTCTAGTATCTTGTGAATGTTCCTAAAAACAGGAACATCATCCAACGGCCATTCTTTTTGGGTCTTATTGGTCTAGCGTAGCTTATGTTTTCTAAATGTTAAGATCAACACTGTGCTGTGACATATAGGTACACTTGGGCCCAGGCTCAACGGACAGGCGGCACAAAACACACAGCGGTGACACACGCCTCTTTCACACACCCTGGCTGAAGGTTTGTAGTCCCACCGGTCCAACAGCTGAAACACACCCTGCTCTGCCAACCAGCCAGCCAGCCTCTCCCTCCCTCCCTCCCAGCCAGCCAGCCAGCCAGCCAGCCAGCCAGCCAGCCAGCCAGCCAGCCAGCCTCTCCCTCCCTCCCTCCCTCCCTCCCTCCCAGCCAGCCAGCCAGCCAGCCAGCCAGCCTCTATCTCCCAGACTGCCAGCCAGCCCCTCCCTCCCAGACTCTGCTCTGCCAGCCAGCCAACCAGCCTCTCCCTCCCAGACTCTGCTCTGCCAGCCAGCCAACCAGCCTCTCCCTCCCAGACTCATCTCTCTCATACGTTCCCAGTAAGCAAAAAGATAGAGAGAGAGGAATGCTTGGGTGTCACCTCAATGAAAAAGCATTACTAAGCGTCAGCTGAATGTACCCCTATCTCCTTATCTGTATCCTCCTGTTCCCTCCTCTGTATCCTCCTGTTCCCTTCTCTGAATCCTCCTGTTCCCTTCTCTGTATCCTCCTGTTCCCTTCTCTGTATCCTCCTGTTCCCTTCTCTGAATCCTCCTGTTCCCTTCTCTGTATCCTCCTGTTCCCTTCTCTGTATCCTCCTGTTCCCTTCTCTGAATCCTCCTGTTCCCTTCTCTGAATCCTCCTGTTCCCTTCTCTGTATCCTCCTGTTCCCTTCTCTGTATCCTGTTCCCTTCTCTGTATCCTCCTGTTCCCTTCTCTGTATCCTCCTGTTCCCTTCTCTATATCCTCCTGTTCCCTCCTCTGTATCCTCCTGTTCCCTTCTCTGTATCCTCCTGTTCCCTTCTCTGTATCGTCCTGTTCCCTTCTCTATATCCTCCTGTTCCCTTCTCTGTATCCTCCTGTTCCCTTCTCTATATCCTCCTGTTCCCTCCTCTGTATCCTCCTGTTCCCTTCTCTGTATCCTCCTGTTCCCTTCTCTTCTCTGAATCATCCTGTTCCCTTCTCTGTATCCTCCTGTTCCCTTCTCTGTATCCTCCTGTTCCCTTCTCTGTATCCTCCTGTTCTCTTCTCTGTATCCTCCTGTTCCCTCCTCTGTATCCTCCTGTTCCCTTCTCTGTATCCTCCTGTTCCCTGCTCTGTATCCTCCTGTTCCTTTCTCTGAATCCTCCTGTTCCCTTCTCTGAATCCTCCTGTTCCCTTCTCTGAATCCTCCTGTTCCCTTCTCTGTATCCTCCTGTTCCCTTTCTGTATCCTCCTGTTCCCTTCTCTATATCCTCCTGTTCCCTCCTCTGTATCCTCCTGTTCTCTTCTCTGTATCTTCCTGTTCCCTTCTCTGAATCCTCCTGTTCCCTTCTCTATATCCTCCTGTTCCCTCCTCTGAATCCTCCTGTTCCCTTCTCTGTATCATCCTGTTCCCTTCTCTGAATCCTCCTGTTCCCTTCTCTGAATCCTCCTGTTCCCTTCTCTGAATCCGCCTGTTCCCTTCTCTGAATCCTGCTGTTCCTATCTCTGAAACGGGCAGCCATCAATCCGTCTTCAAGCACATTTCAGCCTGCCTTCCTCGTCCCCTGCCAATGTCCGGTCTTGTCCAAAAGACAGCATGTCAACACAACAGTAGTCATCATAATTATCCCTCTCACCCCTGGGCTGCTCAACAGTCCATAATTACACATGTCTTGAGGGGGAATGGAAGTTCGCTGTTTATTTTTCACTGCTTGCCTTTTAATATGTTGGAAGTCTAATAAATACATAATGGGATTTTCACACAATGACTCTTTTGAGGTCGGCCGGCGGGAAGGAGCCGTGACTGTGTGACGACGGCACATAGACTGATTGGTTAATCAGTCTAACAGTTGCCCTGCTCTCGGTCACCTGACTGGCCTTGGACTGAAAGACTCCTCTCTTCAGGAGGCGCAGCCCGCTGCCAGGCCCCTCAGCCTTCACATACTCAACTCTGCTGCTACCGTTATCATCATAGACATTCAATATGGGACAAAGGAGTACATTTATATTTTTAGATAATAGAGAAGAGGGACAAACTCGAATGTTGAAACTTCCCTCTGGGGCAGTCAATGCCAGTTACTCAATAGTCACCCTTAAAACCAGTGTGTTTGACTCAAGTTCAGTGTTATTTTCCTTCGGCTCCCTTATCCTCCTAGTCGTTCTCATTACAACCACTGATGGTAAAAAGCTACCACGGTCAGTGTTGTGTTCTAGACCAGGAGAAGACACACAATGGACTCCCTACACCTGTAGAGTAACATACACTATATATACAGAAGTATGTGGACACCAGTTCAAATGAGTGGATTTGGCTATTTCAGCCAGACCCTTTGTTGACACGTGTATAAAATCGAGCACACAGCCATAGACAAACATCGAAAGTAGAATGGCTTTCAACGTGGCATTGTCATAGAATGCCACCTTTCCAAAAAGTCAGTTGGTCAGATGTCTGCCCTGCTAGAGCTGTCCCGGTCAACTGTAACTACTGTTAATGTGAAGTGGAAATGTCTAGGAGCAACAATGGCTCAGCCGCAACGTGGTAGGCCACACATGCTCACAGTAAGAGACCGGCGAGTACTGAAGTGTGTAGCTCGTAAAAATCATCTGTCCTCGGTTGCAACACTCACTACCGAGTTCGAAACTGCCGCTGGAAGCAACGTCAGCACAATAACTGTTCGCCGGGAGCTTCATGAAATGGATTTCAATGGCCGAGCAGCCGCATACACAAGCCTAAGATCACCACACGCAATGCCAAGCGTCGGCTGGAGTGGTGTAAAGCTCATCGCCATTGCTCTCTGGAGCAGTGGAAACGCATTCTCTGGAGTGATGAATCACGCTTCACAATTTGGCAGTCCGACGGACAAATCTGGGTTTGACAGATGCCAAAAGAACACAACCTGCCCCAATGCATAGCACCAACTGTAAAGTTTGGTGGCGGAGGAATAATGATCTGAGGGTGTTTTTCATGGATTTGGCTAGGCCCCTTAGTTCCAGTGAAGGGAAATCTTAGTGCTACAGCATACAATTACATTCTAGACAATTCTGTGATTCCAACTTTGTCATATCAGTTTGGGGGAAGGCCCTTTAATGTTTCAGCGTGACAATTCCCCTGTGCACAAAGCGAGGTCCATACAGAAATTGTTTGTCGAGATCGGTGTGGAAGAACTTGACTGTCCTGCCCAGAGATCTGACCTCAAGCCCATCGAAGTCCCCGCAGCAATGTTCCAACATCTAGTGGAAAGCCTTCCCAAAAGAGTGGAGGCTGTTACAGCAGCAAAGGGGGGGACCAACTCCGTATTAATGCCCATGATTTTGGAATGAGATGTTTGACGAGCAGGTATCCACATTCTTTTGGTCATGTAGTGTATTTGCAAACATTGATTATAGTCTAGATGTTTTCTATTTATTTTGAAAGCAGCAAATTTTTGGGAACAGAAACTGAGTGTGATTCACATACCATTAAATGAAACGTAATATAGGCTTATGACCCAGCTGTGTGATTCCATAATTGGTGATCAGATTGGGAGTATCTGTTCTTTCTCTGCTAAGGTCATAATTACAAGCAATTTCAAAGGAATTAGGTTTAGGACTATGTCACGACAAACCTAAATAACTACAGACCTTTACAGAACAAGGGAATTCCATGGTAACAGAGTGACACAGACCAAGATTTTTCACTGTAAAATGTATGTCAAATAAAAAACAATGATTGCAAAGTTAAAGTTGTATGGTTTGTTTATGCAAAAGGTCTACTTAACAATTTCCAATGAAAATTAGGTAGCACTGTACTTGACATCCAGCCACCTAACACATTATGACACAGTCAATACCATGTCTTTATGTCATAACAGCTGACATAACCTGTCATAATATGGTCATAAGACCGTCACAACATATATTTAGACCTGCATTATTTTATGGAAGGTTATGACACCTACATTAGTGTCAAATCTCACAAAACCTACCACACAAGGCAAAACATTCCATTACACCATAACCTACTTGTCAACAGTATGTTTATGTTATATACAATTTTCTGAAATGTACCATGTTAAATAACCATTGTAATTGCGCACACATTGATGTCAGACATGCACCTACCCTAATGCATATTTCAGGAGCAGGACAAGACACCCTCTTTTTGACTGATGATTGACATAAGGACATGTACGTGATAGGCCTAATCTGACTTATATGATTATGCTGGTCATAATGCTTATTGACAGTGTAATAAAGTGTATTTTCTTAGTCCAAGTAAAGTGACACAGGATGGTCATAATGATGGAGTTGGTGTCATACAAAGCCACGCAGTGAGTGATCATGGAGTACTGCAGAGGGCTGAGGACACACCCGTGGGGACCCCTGTGTTAAGAGAAGAACTTGAAGAACAGTGCAGATGCAAGGTTTGGTAACAGAATTACTGTTAGTGCTGTTGGTGCCGGTATTCTGTTATCAAACTTTGCATCTGCACTGTTCTTCAAGTAAATGTGTTTTTGTCAGATTTTATGTGGAAATTGTTTAACTTTGCAATCATTGGTTTCTGTTTCACATACATTTTAAAGTGAAAAGTCAGTCTCAGTGACACTCTGTTAATGTGGAATTCCCCTACATTAAAAAGCAATACCCTATCTGGATTTAGACAGTGAATGATAGAGTTACCAATGAATACAGTGGCAGAGTCGCTAATTTGGCAACAACAACTTGGGAGATCCCCCGAGATCTTTTTGGAGGTATAAGTATATGTTTTGGTGGTGCTCTCCGTGTTGGTATTAGTCAGTGCTCCCTGTGCCTGTGGAAAGATGGGGTTGGATTTATCCCCTGGGTTGGGTTAGTCCTGGAATCAACAATCAGCTGAGGTGTTCCTCCTCAGCCAAGCCAGTCTTACCTGCAGTACCCTGTCCCGTTGGTGAAGGTGGCACACGTAGCATTGTTCACACACGGCTTAACAGCATCCAGACACTGAAGAGCTGTAACAGACAGGAATACAACACATCAGTCAAGAATAGGGTTTAATGGTTGGAACTGGGTTACCAAAATTGACTGGGATTTTCCATCCAAACCCACTTCCCTTTCCCGGGATAAATAATTGCGAAAAAACTGTAAATTATAATACATTATTTCTATGAACAGCATGACGTGAAATGGAAATGATATGCAATCAATGTCTAAATCGGTCTTCATTCGGCATTCTCTACTCTCTGCATAATCAATAATCAACCTTCAGGGTGTGTGTGTGTGCGCACGTTGTTGTAGCTTACAGTATTTACTTACACAAAGTCGCCCTTAATTCAAAGTGCACACATTGTTTACGGTGAAACTGTACAAGCAACCTTTAGTTGCAGTTCACATGGTAACAAAGGTAGGCTGAAACAAATGGTAATTTTCACTAGACTGTAATAACCCTCGTAATATTTGACCAATCGGCCAACAGTGCTTCATAGGCCTGTTAAAACTAGGCAACATCAACAATGACAGACTTTGCAGGTATTATATGCTTTTAAATAGCATATGCACTTTGAACAGGAATATCAGGAAGCCTGGTAATTTCTTGCAAATGTCTTGGGAAGGAACATGTGTAGAACACGCAACATGATAAATAATGTTATTGATATTTTTCCATAGGCCTTCCAATATCTGTTTATTCAGAAGCCTCTTGAAAACATACACTATATATACACAAAAGTATGTGGACATGTCGACTATTTCAGCCACACCCGTTGCTGACAGGTGAATAAAATCGAGCACACAGCCATGCAATTGCCATAGACAAAAATTGGCAGTCGAATGGTCTTACTGAAGAGCTCAGTGACTTTCGACGTGGCACTGTCTTAGGATGCCACCTTTCCAACAAGTCAGTTTGTAAAGTTTCTGCCCTGCTAGAGCTGCCCCGGTCAATTGTACATGCTGTTATTGTAAAGTGGAAAAGTCTAGGAGCAACAATGGCTCAGCTGCAAAGTGGTAGACCACACAAGCTCACAGAATGGGACACGTCTGTCCTTGGTTTGCAACGCTCACTACCTAGTTCCAAACTGCCTCTGGAAGCAACGTCAGCACAAGAACGGTTCATTTAGAGCTTCATGAAATGGTTTTCCATGGCCAAGCAGCCGCACACAAGCCTAAGATCCCCATGCGCAATGCTAAGTGTCAACTGGAATGGTGTGAAGCTCACCGACATTGTACTCTAGAGCAGTGGAAATGCATTCTCTGGAGTGATGAATCACGCTTCACCACCTGGCAGTCCGACGGACGAATCTGAAATTGGCAGATGCCAGAAGAACGCTACCTGCCCCAATACATACTGCCAACTGTAAAGTTTGAAGGAAGAGAAATAATGGTCTGGGGCTGTTTTTCATGGTTCGGGCTAGGCCCCTTAGTTCCAGAGGGAAATCTTAACCCTACAGCATACGACAACATTCTAGACGATTCTGTGCTTCCAACTTTGTGGCAACAGTTTGGGGGAAGGCCCTTTGTGCAGAGAAGCATTGACATGTCATGTTTTGTCTTATTTTGTCTTGTCCTTTTGCTTTTCCCTCTGTTCGTTTTCCCCCTGCTGGTCTTTTTAGGTTCGTTCCCCTCTTTCTCTCTTCCTCTCTCTCTCTCTTCTCTCTATCGTTCCGTTCCTGCTCCCAGCTGTTCCTATTCCCCTAATCAATCATTTAGTCTTCCCACACCTGTTCCTTATCTTTTCCCCTGATTAGAGTCCCTATTTCTTCCCTTGTTTTCCGTTCCTGTCCTGTCGGATCCTTGTCTATTGTTCACCGTGCTGTGTCTGTGTATCGCCCTGTCGTGTCGTGTTTCCCTCAGATGCTGCGTGGAGAGCAGGTGTCTGAGTCTGCTAGGTTCAAGTGCCTTCCCGAGGCAACCTGCATTTCTTGATCGAGTCTCCAGTCTGTTCTCGTCATTACGAGTGGAATTATGTCTTATGTTTGTAGAATTACTTTACTGGATTAAAGACTCTGTTTTCGCCAAGTCGCTTTTGGGTCCTCATTCACCTGCATGACAGAAGGATCCGACCAAGAATGGACCCAGCGACTATGGATTCTCTCTACTCTACTCTCGAGTCCCAAGGAGCCATGCTCGGCAGACACGAGCAGGAATTGTCTGCTGCTCGCCATGCCGTGGAGAACCTGGCCGCTCAGGTCTCCGACCTCTCAGGACAGTATCAGAGTCTTCGTCTCGTGCCACCAGCTACTTCCGGGTCTTCCGAGCCTCCGGAACCTAGGGTTAATAACCCACCATGTTATTCTGGGCAGCCCACTGAGTGCCGCTCCTTTCTCACCCAGTGTGATATAGTGTTCTCTCTCCAACCCAACACATACTCAAGAGAGAGAGCTCGGATTGCCTACGTCATATCACTCCTTACTGGTCGGGCTCGGCAGTGGGGCACAGCTATCTGGGAGGCAAGCGCTGAGTGTACTAACAATTATCTGAACTTTAAAGAGGAGATGATAAGGGTTTTTGATCGCTCAGTTTTTGGGAAAGAAGCTTCCTGGTCCCTGTCTTCCCTATGTCAAGGTAATCGATCCATAACGGATTACTCTATAGAGTTTCGCACTCTTGCTGCCTCCAGTAACTGGAACGAGCAGGCGTTGCTCGCTCGTTTTCTGGAGGGACTCCACGCTAAGGTTAAGGATGAGATTCTCTCTCGGGAGGTTCCATCCAGCGTGGATTCTTTGATTGAACTCGCTATTCGCATTGAACGACGGGTAGATCTTCGTCACCGAGCTCATAGAAGAGAGCTCGCGTTAACTGTGTCTCTCCTCTCTCCGACACTACCGTCTTTCCCCACTGACTCAGGTGTTGAGCCCATGCAGCTGGGGGGTATTCGCATCTCGACTAAGGAGAGGGAACAGAGAATCACCAACCGCCTCTGTCTCTATTGCGGTTCCGCTGGTCATTTTGTCATTTCATGTCCAGTTAAAGGCCAGAGCTCATCAGTAAGCGGAGGGCGACTGATAAGCGCTACTAGACGGTCCTCTCCGTCAAGTACATGTACTACCTTACCGGTCCATCTACGCTGGACCGGATCGGCAGCTTCCTGCAGTGCATTAATAGACTCTGGGGCAGAGGGCTGTTTTATGGACGAAGCCTGGGCGCGGGAACATGACATTCCTCTCAGACAGTTAGGGGAGCCCACGGTCATGTTTGCCTTGGATGGTAGTCCTCTCCCCAGTATATTATATGAAACACTACCTTTAACCCTCACTGTATCTGGTAACCATAGTGAGACCATTTCTTTTTTTTATTTTTTGTTCACCTTTTACACCTGTTGTTTTGGGTCATCCCTGGCTAGTGTGTCATAATCCTTCTTTTGATTGGTCTAGTAATTCTATCCTTTCCTGGAACGTTTCTTGTCATGTGAAGTGTTTAATGTCTGCTATTTCTCCTGTTTGTTCTGTCCCCTCTTCTCAGGAGGAACCTGGTGATTTGACAGGAGTGCCGGAGGAGTATCATGGTCTGCACACGGTCTTCAGTCGGTCCAGAACCAACTCCCTTCCTCCTCACCGGTCGTATGATTGTTGTTCTGATCTCCTCAAGAAGCGTTTTGCATCCGCTCCTATCCTTGTTGCACCTGAAGTCACTAAACAGTTTATTGTCGAGGTTGACGCGTCGGGGGTGGGCGTGGGAGCCATTCTGTCCCAGCGCTCCGATACTGACGATGGGGTCCACCCTTGCGCGTATTTTTCTCATCGCCTGTCACCGTCGGAACGTAACTATGATGTGGCTAACCGCGAACTGCTCGCCATCCGTTTAGCCCTAGGCAAATGGCGACAGTGGTTGGAGGGGGCGACCGTTCCTTTTGTCGTTTGGACTGACCAAAAGAACCTTGAGTACATCCGTTCTGCCAAACGACTGAATGCGCGTCATGCTCGTTGGGCGTTGTTTTTCGCTCGTTTCGAATTTGTTATTTCTTATTGCCCGGGTACTAAGAACACCAAGCCTCATGCTTTATCCCGTCTCTTTAGTTCTTCTGTGGCTTCGACCGATCCCGAGGGGATCCTTCCTGTTGGGCGTGTTGTCGGGTTGACTGTCTGGGGAATTGAGAGACAGGTTAAGCAAGCACTCACGCACACTGCGCCGCCGCGCGCTTGCCCTAGTAACCTTCTTTTCGTTCCTGTTTCTGCTTGTCTGGCTGTTCTTCAGTGGGCTCACTCTGCCAAGTTGGCTGGCCATCCCGGCGTTCGGGGTGCGCTTGCTTCTATTCGCCAGCGGTTTTGGTGGCCTACTCAGGAGCGTGACACGCGCCGTTTCGTGGCTGCATGTTCAGACTGCGCGCAGAAGTCTGGTAATTTTTTTTCTGCTCCTGGTCTTGCTGGGTCTCAGTCTGTTCCCTGCCATCGCATCTCTCCTGTTCTTGTTCCTGCCCTTGCTGTGTCTCAGTCTGTCCCTAGTTGTTACTCTCCTGGTCTGTTTGGTCCTGTTTGCTCTAAAGCTTTCAGTTCTCTACCCGTGTCTCATTTTTTTTTTTAGAGTAGTACCCAAGTTTCCCTTTTTATCGTTTGTCGTTACGGTCCTGAGGAGAGGAGTTGGGTTCTTTCTCGGGACGTGCTGGACCGTTTGTGATCTATGATTTCCTCCGTTGCCGCCAGTGTTCCTCCTCGAGAGCGCCAGGAGGCGCTCGGTGAGTGGGGGGGTACTGTCATGTTTTGTCTTATTTTGTCTTGTCATTTTGCTTTTCCCTCTGTTCGTTTTCCCCCTGCTGGTCTTTTTAGGTTCGTTCCCCTCTTTCTCTCTTCCTCTCTCTCTCTCTTCTCTCTATCGTTCCGTTCCTGCTCCCAGCTGTTCCTATTCCCCTAATCAATCATTTAGTCTTCCCACACCTGTTCCTTATCTTTTCCCCTGATTAGAGTCCCTATTTCTTCCCTTGTTTTCCGTTCCTGTCCTGTCGGATCCTTGTCTATTGTTCACCGTGCTGTGTCTGTGTATCGCCCTGTCGTGTCGTGTTTCCCTCAGATGCTGCGTGGAGAGCAGGTGTCTGAGTCTGCTAGGTTCAAGTGCCTTCCCGAGGCAACCTGCATTTCTTGATCGAGTCTCCAGTCTGTTCTCGTCATTACGAGTGGAATTATGTCTTATGTTTGTAGAATTACTTTACTGGATTAAAGACTCTGTTTTCGCCAAGTCGCTTTTGGGTCCTCATTCACCTGCATGACATGACATGCTGAAACAGGAATGCGAGGGCCGTACAGAAATGGTTTGTCGAGATCAGGGTGGAAGAACTTGACAGGCCTGCACAGAGCCCTGACCTCAACCCCATCAAACACATTTAGAATGAATTGGAATGCCGACTGCGAGCCAGGCCTACTCGCCCAACATCAGTGCCCAATCTCACTAATGCTCTTATGGCTGAATGGAAGCAAGTCAACACAGCAATGTTCCAACATCTACTAGAATGCCTTCCCAGAAGAGTGGAGGCTGTTATGACAGCAAAAGGGAGGACCAACTCCATATTAATGGCAATGATTTTGGAATGAGATGTTCGACAAGCAGGTGTCCACATACTGTAGTGTAGATCAAATTATCCTAATATATATTTCAACAGTCTTATGCCAATCAAACTCATGTATAACTCACCAGTACTGCAAAACCCATCCCCAGGGGATCATAGCAACATAGGAAACTACTAGAGCCAGATAGCTCAGCGAGTGAACACACAGCAGACAGAGACATCAGTGACCACAAAGCTCATCTATCTGGCTGCCAATCAGACACTTAGGCCCAAACACATCCTCTATCGTGTGGTGATGATTCAACCAGAGACTAAACTCAAGTGGTTCTGATGAATACCAGGTGGTGGCACATGCCAAATAGAATGATGATGATAGTTGCCAATATCAATTTTCAAATTTAATATGAGGGCCGATAGTGTTTATACTGTTTTAAACTCAAGGTATGAAAAAAGCTGACAGCATTTCAGATCACCATGAATGCACCATTCTAAAAATGTGTATTTTGAACAGGAAGGAACAGAACATGCATTTGTGAAAATCTTTAGCTGCTAGAAAGACAGCATTAAAAAATAAAGTGTAAGCCTTTTAAATTGATGCCTAATTTAGTGTGGTCTATGTATTTGCCTTGGGTTCACTGCCATAATCAACCAGTGGATGAGTCACTGCCAAAACCCAGAGGGAGCTTTTCCAGGAAGAAAGAGGGCAGGTCAGACGACTTCACAGCAACGCCAACCCTCGTGTGACAGGACAGTCATCACAGCACAGGAAGTGTGCTCAGCGTTAACACTACTTCCTGTGAGAAGACTGTCACATATTGTATGCATACCATTCTGAAAGGAATTACACAATGCAGGCTCGCATACAAATCCAAAGCTACTACCAATTTAAAGGAAAAGCCGAGATCTTTGACAAAAATATTTTAAACAACTGAGTGATGGTTGGAGGACAAAGAAGGGAATCAGACTGAGGTCCAGTAAGCAATAGATATTAACTAATAATCACTGAGTTTCCATGAACAACTGTGATCAACACAACCACACTAGGGCAATTCCACAAAAATGGAATTGCACTGACTCAGATTTTTCACTTAAAATATGTGCCATAGAAAAAAACACTAACCAACTCTATGCTCAAGGACTACTTTTATCAATTTACACTGAACATTTTACATAAAACACATTTACTGGAAGAAATGGGCAGACTAAAAGTTTGATAACAGAATTTCGGTAAAATCTCCCTCTGTTTTTTACGTGTCTCAGAGGTCCGTTAAAAGCGCAGAGAGCATGAAGAATGAAGAACAAGGAACACACCAGGTAGGTCCGAGATACTGTTGTGAAGAAGTTTAAAGCCGGATTTGGATACAAAAAGATTTCCCAAGCTTTAAACATCCCAAGGAGCACTGTGCAAGCGATAATATTGAAATGGAAGGAGTATCAGACCACTGCAAATCTACCAAGACCTGGCCGTCCCTCTAAACTTTCAGCTCATATAAGGAGAAGACTGATCAGAGATGCAGCCAAGAGGCCCATGATCACTCTGGATGAACTGCAGAGATCTACAGCTGAGGTGGGAGACTCTGTCCATAGGACAACAAGCAGTCGTATATTGCACAAATCTGGCCTTCATGGAAGTGTGGCAAGAAGAAAGCCATTTCTTAAAGATATCCATAAAAAGCGTTGTTTAAAGTTTGCCACAAGCCACCTGGGAGACACAACAAACATGTGGAAGAAGGTGCTCTGGCAACAATTCAAAACGTTATGTTTGGCGTAAAAGCAACACAGCTCATCACCATGAACACACCATCCCCACTGTCAAACATGGTGGTGGCAGCATCATGGTTTGGGACTGCTTTTCTTCAGCAGGGACAGGGAAGATGGTTAAAATTGATGGGAAGATGGATGGAGCCAAATACAGGACCATTCTAGAAGAAAACCTGATGGAGTTTGCAAAGGACCTTAGACTGGGACAGAGATTTGTCTTCCAACAAGACAATGATCCAAAACATAAAGCAAAATCTACAATGGAATGGTTCAAAAATAAACATATCCAGGTGTTAGAATGGCCAAGTCAAAGTCCAGACCTGAATCCAATCGAGAATCTGTGGAAAGAACTGAAAACTGCTGTTCACAAATGCTCTCCATCCAACCTCACTGAGCTCAAGCTGTTTTGCAAGGAGGAACGGGAAAAAATTTCAGTCTCTCGATGTGCAAAACTGATAGAGACATACCCCAAGCGACTTACAGCTGTAATCACAGCAAAAGGTGGCGCTACAAAGTATTAACTTAAGGGGGCTGAATAATTTTGCACGCCCAATTTTTCAGTTTTTGATTTGTTAAAAAAGTTTGAAATATCCAATAAATGTCGTTCCACTTCATGATTGTGCCCACTTGTTGTTGATTCTTCACAAAAAAATACACTTTTATATCTTTATGTTTGAAGCCTGAAATGTGGCAAAAGTTCGCAAAGTTCAACGGGGCCGAATACTTTCGCAAGGCACTGTAGATATGTGATATCCTTCTTTGCATATTTGGGTATTATTCTACACACTAGTTGAGTATCTGGAGCATCAGCATTTGTGGGTTCGATTACATGCTCAAAATGGCCAGAAACAAAGACTTTTCTTATGAAACCTGTCTGTCTATTATTGTTCTGAGAAATTAAGGCTATTAAGGCTAATATTGCCTTCACAGAACTGCGCAAACTGGCCCTAACCAGAATACAAAGTTACCGAAAAAAAGTTATTTGTTTCTGGCCATTTTGAACCTGTAACTGGACCCACAAATGCTGATGCTCCAGATACTCAACTAGTCTAAAGAAGGCCAGTTTTATTATTTCTTTAATCAGCACAACAGTTTTCAGCTGTGCTAACATAATTGCAAAAGGGTTTTCTAATGATCGATTAGCCTTTTAAAATGATAAACTTGGATTAGTTAACACAACGTGCCATTGGAACACTGATCAATTTTATGTTATTTCAATGGACAAAAAATATGCATTTCTTTCAAAAAACAAGGACATTTCTAAGTGACCCCAAACTTTTGAACGGTAGTGTAACCTGAATAAAAATATCAACCCAACATGTAAAGTGTTGGTCCCATGTTTCATGAAATGAAATAAAAGAAATGTTAGATATGCACAAAAAGCTTATTTCTCACAAAAAAATGTACATGTACAAATTTGTTTACATCCCTGTTAGTAAGCATTTATCCTTTGCCAAGATAATCCACTCCTGTCTGACAGGTGTGGCATATCAAGAAGCTGATTAAACAGCATAATCATTACACAGGTGCAATTGTCAATCTGACTTCAAGAATGTCCACCAGAGCTGTAGCCAGATAATTGAATGTTAATTTCTTTACCATTAGCTGCCTCCAACATTGTTTTAGAGAATTTGGCAGTACGTCCAACCTGCCTCACAACCGCAGACCACATTTAACCACGCCAGCCCAGAAACTCCATATCCGGCTTCTTCACCTGCGGGATCATCTGAGACCAGCCACCCGGACAACTGATGAAACTGTGGGTTTGCATAATCAAATAATTTCTGCACAAACTGTCAGAAACCGTCTCAGGAAAGGCCATCTGCGTGCTAGTCGTCCTCACCAGAGTCTTGACCTGACTGCAGTTCGGTGTCGTAACCGGTTTCAACTGTACCAGGCAAATAGCAGACGTATGGCGTTGTGTGGGCAAGCGGTTTGCCCTATGTCAACATTGTGCCCCAGGGAGGCAGTGGGGTAATGGTATGGGCAGGCATAAACTACGGACACAATTTTATTTTATAGATGACAATTTGAATGCAGAGAAACCGTGATGAGATCCTGAGGACCATTGTGGTGCCATTCATCCACCGCCATCACCTCATGTTTCAGCATGATAATGCACAGACCTATGTCGCAAGGATCTGTACACAATTCCTGTAAGCTGAAAATGTCACAGTTCTTCCATGACCTGAATACTCACCATACGTAACCCCCATTGAGCACGCTTGTAATGCTCTGGATCGACGTGTACGACAGCGTGTTCCAGTTCCGGCCAGTGTAGCTCAGTTGGTAGAGCATGGCGCTTGTAACGCCAGGGTAGTGGGTTCGATCCCCGGGACCACCCATACGTAGAATGTATGCACACATGACTGTAAGTCGCTTTGGATAAAAGTGTCTGCTAAATGGCATATCTTATTATTATTATATTAATATCCAGCAACTTCACACAGTCATTGAAGAGGAGTGGGACACCATTCCACAGGCCACAATCAGCAGCCTGATCACCTCTATGTGAAGGAGATGTGTCGCGCTGCAAATGATGGTCACACCAGATACTGACTACTTTTCTGATCCACACCCCTACCTTTTTGTGACCAAAAGATGCATATCTGTATTCTCAGTCATGTGAAATCCATAGATTAGGGCCTAATGAATTTATTTCAATTGACTGATTTCCTCATATGAACTGTAACTCAGTAAAATCTTTGAAATTGTTGCATGTTACATTTATATTTGTGTTCAGTCTAGTATGCCTTTAACTCAATGCACAGCTTTTTAAATGGAAAATTGTTTATTTAGGTCCACATGAGCAAATTCAAAAATTGCACTTAATCGTGATTAACTAATGCCATTAACTCGATTCATTATTTTAATAATTTGACAGTCCTAGTCCTTTTACATGGAAATGATCACTACCATTTAGGGCAACCGAATGAGCCTGGAACACCTGAGGCAAAAACACACACTCATCAGCTGACATATCAGGCCAGATACTGCTGTAAGGTGTACAACTATGCTGTGATACCATGTGTGACTTTGCATGTTAACTGACCACGAAAATAATACACCTACTATTCATGCTACTTAGACACGAAGACATTACAGATCATACTGAGGTGACTCTCTGTCTGGATCCTTCACTTTTGTCCCCATGTGACTGATGATTCAAGGCTGATCCTACATGTGCATTAACCACAGATAGGCATAAAGAGGCTATTATCAACAGGATATTTGCAAGAAAATGCAAATCAAAACATTTCTGAAATGATATGCTAGGCTTATTAGCCTTCTTGTGACAGAAACACACTTGGAAGTGCTGCAGGCAGACATACTTTTCCTGTCCTGTCTCATTTGTGGTCATTGTGGTTAAAAAAAAGAGGGGCCAAAAATATGCACATGATTGAACAGTGAAATTCGTGTCTGGGGCTTCACTCTACAGACACTGGCTCATTAATAGGAAATTCTTCAGTAAAAACTGCTCAAGCCAGCCACCACATTGATCCAAAATTCACAACTTTTTAGACACGAAGGAGAGAAATAGACAGAAAGCAGGAAGTAGAATATAAAGGGGTAAAGAAACAGAAAGCAAAAAGACAAGAGAAAAACAGAACTGAGTAGGAGGACAGAAAAAATAGCAAAGTATAGCGACAAGAAAGAGCGCTAAAAAGAGCAACAAGAGGGAGAAAGTGAGCGAGTTAGCAGCTGTGATCTTTCCCCTGGCTGGTTTGACAAGCTCCACATACATGCCGTCACAATGCCAGGCCAGTGTTTACCCTATATTAATTTACCAGTGGTCGGTAAAACGTTTTCAGTGTAAACTTAAATGACTAAAACCAGATATAAAGTATGTAGAAAAGATATAATGGAGTTATATATTTTTAAATAACATCTTTGAGAACTAACAATCACAAAATTAAAACTAACTACTCTCCATTAGGGAGAATCTAAAATTCAAAAAATGTCATGGCATGGGGTCCACACTGATTTTGTTTTAATGTTTGAGTCACTCAGATAGCATAAGAACACTGCATAAGCCATGTCAAAATGTGACAAATGACAGGAAACTAGCTTTAAAACTGTATAATTTTCTCTCTGCCCATAGCAAAGTATATAATTTCAGGAAATTAGCTCTTTGTCTTTCTTGTGGCAAAAGAGGCCGATCTCAAAACATTTTGGTTGGAGACTGCACAATTGGCCAGTGCCACTATCCCAAGCTAACTTTGCCACCGCTGCTGAAGAAAATCCTAGGGGAAACACTGCAGGAGCAATGATCTCAGGATTTGGGATGGGCTGTCACTACGTACTACATTTCCATTCTGAAGCAAGTAGGGCTGACCCCAATTAGTCGACTGGTCGATTGCTTGGTTTTTAGGCTGTTGATCAACCGAGATTGTTTTAGTCCAGAAGTATATATATTTGTGCCCATCTCGGTGAACTAATCAATTGCTGAGGCCTAGACTAAAAGCCAATACTTGATCCGAAAATGTGGTCGGAGGCTCCATATAAAGGGTGTGACGCAATTGCGGAGCCTCCAGGGGCATGCAGAGACCAAATCGAGCTCTGTACCGCATCACCATTCACCCCCCCCAAATGTTGTAACAATGTATAGCTCTGCATTGACATGATTGGTTGACAGTAGGTGGGGGTGGTACATCCTGTAGAAAACACAAACTCACTTCATTGACAACAGATCTGTACTACTCCGTGAAGCGCAAAAGGTATGAATGCCCTGATTTCTGCTTAGGCCATTCTTGCCCTGATTTCTGCTGAGACCTTATCACGTAAATGCTGCATGGCCAATGCAGACTTCAGATTGACCACGCGCCCAGATGCATAATGCACTTCTCAGTCTAGAATGCGCTCTCTCCTGCCAATTTGTGCACATTCATTGTTTCATAACTTCATTGTGTGAATTGTTTTTGTTTGCGTTTGATTGTTAGTGTATATCAATTCCCCATTACATATATCACCAGTAGTACATTACCGTTAATTCCTATAATTTCTAATCTACAATGTTTGTTACTTTGGTTATGGTAATTTCAGTTAATGCATTCAATATTATTATATTTAGTTTATTTAGTCAGTCTTTCCATTCTCATTGTAGGAGTGGACACATTGTTTTCAGAGTGCACAACCTACGCTAAAAAAATTGAGAGACAAATTTTGGTTTATTTCATTACATTTACGAGTTTTGTCAATTTAGTCAGTCTTTTGTTTGGAGCGCCCCTGTCAATGTTGAGTAAGGACGCACAGACATAGAAGTGGGTTTATAGGCAACCTGGCCTGCACACAAATGTAGGCATATAAAATGTGCCCATTTGGGGAACTGATAGTATTTCTGCTTGGCTTAACGCACCTCCACTAATGACCTGTGGAGCTTCTCAAAGTAATGTTTTCTTCACCTCAAACATCAAGCAAACAAAGTCTGTTTTTACATCCATTGAGAACGACAATACTTTGTTCCTCAATGTATTTGAAAAATCTATCCAGCTCTCTCCCTTTCGATAACCACTCAAATATTTAGTGAGCCACCAATTGTGCAAGTTCTCCCACTTAAAAATATTTTTTGTAGGTGACCAAATACTTATTTTCCACCATAATTTTCAAATAAATTCATAAAAAATCCTACAATGTGATTTTCTGGATTTTTTTTCTCATTTTGTCTGTCATAGTTGAAGTGTACCTATGATGAAAATTACAGGCCTCTCTCATCTTTTTAAGTGGGAGAACTTGCACAATTGGTGGCTGACTAAATACTTTTTTGCCCCACTGTAAATAACAAAGAATTAGTAGCAGTAAAATAACAGTAGCAGTAAAATAACAGTAACGAGTCTATATACAGAGGGTACTGGTACAGAGTCAATGTGATGGGACACAGGTTCGTCAAGGTAATTGAGGTAACATGTACATGTAGGTAGAGTTAAAGTTGGATAATAACCAGAGAGTAGCAGCAGTGTAAAAGGGAGAACGACGACAATGCAAATAGTCTGGGTAGCCATTTGATTAGCTGTTCAGGGTACTACTCTCTGATACTTTTAGAAAGAGAAGGTCCAGATTGTCTAGCCCAGCTGATTTGGAGGGGTACAGATTTTACAGCTCTTTCAGAACATCAGCTATCTGGATTTGGGTGAAGAAGAAATGGGGAAGCTTGGGCAAGATGCTGTGGGGGGTGCAGAGCTGTTGACCGGGGTAGGTGTAGCCAGGTGGAAAGCATGGCCAGCCGTAGAAACATGCTCACTGGTACATGAAACTCTGAGGGACCAGAATATTTTGTTCAATGTTGCAAGTTCGCTAGTGCAAGCTTCAGGCCAGACCCAAGTTAATAGTTGATACAATGTTTCAAGTTCATTGAAGACAGGCCATGTGTAGCCAATGTGATTTATAGGATTTTTATCAGGATAATTTCTACCTGCAGGCTGCAATGTTTTTATTTGTTGGTTTTATGTAGGCTATTTTTACATAGCTGGCAATGGAAATAAAAGTTACTTTTTAGGTTTGTATAATTTTCGTTTAGATTTGGATAGAATTTTGATTAAACACATGACAATTATTTTGAGATATGAAAACGGCGCCCTCAAGGCGTTTGTCTTATTTAATCCAACCGTAAACTTAAAGCATCAGACAAGCTCAATGCATATAGAATGCATATAGTTGATTTTATTGAAACACATAGGGTGTGTCTATATACGAAAAAATAGACATTTAAAAATGTCAACCAATCAATTGGTCAAAAGAACAGATGACTTCCGGCAGACCAATACTTATTTCATTATTTTGTCAGGGACAGCCATTGAAGCGGGCCACCGGCCCGGGCCTTGTCTCTGGAAAGGAGGGAGGACTCTGGGAGAGAGAGGAGAGGGAGGTGGTCCTCCCCACTGCAGCTTGGCCCCACTCCTCTCACACAGACACAACAAACAGTACCACCACACGACCACACACCCCGCTGATAAATAACTTTTACCAGCCTATTGTAACTACAAACTGACATTCTTTCTTCCCCCTAATGGAGGCTCTCCTAGTCAGTGAAATGTGCTTTAGGGGAATTCCTTGACATTGTAGACATGATAAGAACCCGGCAGCTAAGGAAAACTGGGGTCAGTTGGACAGGAGAGGGAGAACACAAACGGTATTAGATGACTAAAACATACCCTTCCTCCTTCCCTCACATACTACTAGAGTTATATTTGTATTAATTTTCCTCACCTCCTCCATCTAGTTTCCTCAACATTGCAACTGAATGAGGGATGGCTAAAGTGAGCGCAGGAACAGAGATGAAGAAGAAAAAAAGAGATGGCATGACGGGAAAGGAGAAAGGAAAAACAGATGAGATTTACAGTGTCTGGGTGGGAGCAGCCTGTGATTCCCGCTGATGTGAGTGTGAAGCTGTGAGGAGCTAATGTGAAGCAGAGGCTGAACGGAGGGGCGACTGGGGCAGGCGTCTATACAGCCCAGTCCCGACTGCCTCTCTCTTCAGGAGCTGATTGCCACCAAAAACATTATTAATTCACTTATTTAGTCTCTCTCTCACATCTCTCCCAGAGATGATCTATTGCCTCAGCAAACTGACTGTGCTCTGACTGGCCGCCCCCCTCTTGCTTCGTGAATGATGTAATTACTTGTTAAAGATACAGCACACATTTTTACAAGAGAAACTACATCTATGCAAACGTTGTTGATCAGTAGACCCATGAAATCAGCCAAAACCAGATCAATAACTCAATGCATGCACACACACTCCTATTGATATGCATTTTTTTATACAAAAATGTAACCCTTATTTAACTAGGCAAGTCAGTTAAGAACAAATTCTTATTCACAATGACGGCCTACTGGGGAACAATGGGTTAACTGCCTTGTTCAGGGGCAGAACGACAGATTTTTACCTTGTCAGCTCGGGGATTCGATCCAGCAACCTTTCAGTTACTGGCCCAACACTAACCACTAGGGTACATGTACTGTGAATAGGTCTAAGGCTACATGTTGATTTAACATTCAAATACAAGTTATATTGGTAAAAACAAAGTCAAATTGATTGTATTATTGTATAATTGATTCATTAACACATACATGACAGTCTATGAAAAAACTTGACATATTCTTTTTTATATTTTTTAAATGCAATTCAAAAGATGCCCAATGATTGAACAAAGCAGTAGCTGAGTTTATCTGTATGTATCAAGTCCCAATCTATGACTTTGGCTAATATGCCTTCTTGTTTTGCTGTGGTATAGTGTTTTGGTATCGTTTCAGTATCGCGTATCGTGATGGTATAGAGTATTGTGATAATAAACCTGGTATTAGTATCAAAGTAAAACTTCTGGTATTGTGACAACACACACACAGAGAGACAGTAATGACTCCTCCACCACACGTGTAGTGATGCGAGCAGGTGCATGTGTGACTGCGGTCAGAGACTGTGTGGGCTGGACAATGAAATGACCACATGAGTAGAAATGGAAGTGAATATCTATCGCTCCCTCTTCCTCACGCTCCCTCTTCCTTTCTCTCTCTGTGCGTATGTGCATGCGCCTGCATCGGTCTGTACACTGTAAGACATTTGACAACCAGAGATCTCTGTCCATTTCAGAAGTTCAATATTAACCAGTTCCATGTCTATTTCAGAAGCTCCAATGAAGATATATCACAAGACGGTCATTAATGAAAATATTTTGGAACAAATGGGAATTGAAAAAAGGGCACAGATCAAAGACAAACAAACAGTGTCTCTAGTCAGGGCCAGGGGCCTTGGCATGTTGCTGTGCAGTTGGCTGGCACACGTTGATTCCCCCCTCAATGCTCACCACTGCTTTGTTACTGAAACCACTACAAACCCTGGGGAGGGAGGCTCTGTTAGTTGGGTCCCATTGCAGAGAGGGAATGAGTGACGAAGGGGATTTGAACTAATGGCTGAGGAGTGAGATGGGGAAGTAATTATGAAACACTGACAAAGGGTGCACACACATGGGCGTCCCCGAGCACTGGCTCCAGTCCAATATTGGAGAGGGCAGGAAGTTGTTCGCACCGACTGAGGAAGTAACCCGGTTTCCTGGAATTGCTTTAACCCAGTGTTTCCTAACTCCAGTCCTCGAGTACCCCCAACCGTAGACATTTTTTTTGTAGCCCTGGATAAGCATCCCTGATTCAACTTGTCAACTAATCATCAAGCCCTCAATGAGTTGAATCAGATGAGTTTATCCGGGACTACAACAAAAATGTGTGCTATTAGGAGTACTCAAGGACTGGAGTTAGGAAACACTGCTATAGCCCATATCCAGGGGCCAAACAGTTGCCATGGGAGCCTGCAATAAAATACCCTGGCTCAGCATGCAGAGAAACTAAGCTCAACAACTTTGTCAGAGGGTTACTTACATCTGTGGCCCGCACAAACAGCAGCATCAACATCAAGCTAGGTTTGTACTAGGACTAGGTCACATACAGCGAGGGAGGCGACTTTTAAAAAATGCAGAGTGCCAAGAGCAACAATTAAGTCCCAATAATAATCTTGCTGTTTCAAGTAGTTAGCACCCCTGATCTAAAGCTGTGTACACAGAGGAGGGCTATGCTCTGCTGGTGGAGTGGCCTTCACACTGCGGGCAGGGGTGTAGTGTACAGTCTGTACAGCCCTGGACATGGGCACTAGCTCTCTGCCCTGGTGGCTCCAGGATTACTGGGTTCTGCTAGGGCAGGAATGCAGGACATCTTAATTCCCTGTTAATTTGCTAACCTGCTCAACAATGCAGACAACACTCTGTAATCCCCCCCACCTTTCACAGCAGCACCCCCTTCTCTTACTCCATTCTGCTCTCTCACCCCCTCTGCTATTTCACTCATCCAACACTGATGCCACTTCAGGCTCAGTTTGTCAGCCTGTGCTTTTGATGTATGCATTAACCAGACCAAGACCCCCATCAGATCGCACCCCCTCTACTTGACTAAAAACACATCTGGAGCACCATAGCTTCTTGCCCGTTGACCTTGTCACACAGCTCTGTTCTTTTCTGCTGTAACGCCACTTGATTATTTTTTACTACTACCCCAACCAAAAGAACAGGGCAGAAACACATGTGGTGTTTTATTCTAATATGAGCATTATAGCTTAGGAAGGAGAAGGATTGAGAGGAAGGAGCAACAAACAGAACAATATCAAAAATTGTCTGTAGAGGCAGACTCAGAGCTGGGACGGATTGATGCGCCGACCACGGTGCATCACTGGCAGTGGAAAGAGCAGGCGCTCAGCCACCAGCTGCTCAGTAATGCAGAACTGTGGGCAGGTCAATAAACAGATGCTTGTGTTCCATGCGGAGGGTGCAGCATGTCACAGATAAATTACATTTCCCACCACGCTCCAGCATGGGTCGGACTGCAGAACAAGCAAAGCAGTTACAGGCACAATCACTGGGCTTTTTCAGTGCACACACATGCCTTCTGGACTGAGTAAATACATGCAGCCATCACTAAGAGCAAGTACTAGGTCGTGTGCCACAAAAATAGGCAGAGGCTTCCTCCTCAAGGGATGACACTTAATACAGCACAACAGAAGAAAGCATCATCTGCTTGACACAATAGGGAGGTTACAGCCGAGTGCTGCACTGTGAGAGTGAGTGAAGAGAGAAAGCATGAGGGACAGAAAGAAAGGGGGAGGAATGTGAAACACCAACAGCAACATTCCACCCGCTTCTTCTCCTACATGCAGCAGTTTTGCATTGTCTTGTGTTCTTTTGTGTTACTCCTCTGTTGTAAACTGTGAGAGTCCATGTAAAATTGATAAATTACAGTCACATGTAATCACTTTTATGTTAGTGTCCCTTACCTGGCTGGAATTCATGTGTTTTTCTATTGACCACCATTTCTGTGCTACGACTGTGTCTGCACCAGGACTGTTGAATCTGGTTAATATCACAAAGGAGTAATAGTACAGTGCAGATTAGAGGTCGGCCGATTATGATTTTTCAACACCGATACCGATTATTGGAGGACCAAAAAGGCCAATACCGATTTGTATTTATTTATTTAACCAGGCAGTCCGTTAAGAACAAATTCTTATTTTCAATGACAGCCTAGGAACAGTGGGTTAACTGCCTGTTCAGGGGCAGAAGGACAGATTTGTCCCTTGTCAGCTCGGGGGTGTGAACTTGCAACCTTCCGGTTACTAGTCCAACGCTCTAACCACTAGGCTACCCTGCCGTAAGAATGACAATTACAACAAGAATGACATATATGTATATATATATATATATATATATATATATACACACACACACACACACACACACACACACACACACACACACACACACACACACACACACACACACACACACACACACACACACACACACACACACACACACACACACACACACACACACACACACACACACACATATATATATACATACACACACACACACACACACACACACACACAAAGATGTTTTATAAAGTGATCAGGGTTGCACAATAAAGTCAGGGACTTCTTTCCATTGTGGTCCCTATTTTTTACATGAAAACAATTACATAGATACAGACACATTCACATAGATACAGACACATTCATTACATAGATACAGACACATTACATAGATACAGACACATTCATTACATAGATACAGAGACATTACATAGATACAGACACATTCATTACATAGATACAGACACATTCATTACATAGATACAGACACATTACATAGATAGACACATTCATTACATAGATACAGACACATTCATTACATAGATACAGACACATTACATAGATACAGACACGAAACAATGCCACCTATCCAGATGAGTACGAGGGGGGAGTTTGAGTACAATTCTTACAAGCTTGTTTGGCTGGAAGCTTATTCTTTAGATGTTTGGGGCTGGACAAGCTCACTTGCAAGAGTCTTTAGAGTGTCTATAGCTAGGTTCCATCCAAATGGTGACAGATTTTCATTTGACTATTCAAAAATCGTCACAAAAACAATACCATTTCAGAGTTACTTTTAGGAACATTTTGCGTCAGACAACATGACAGGGAAGATTTTAATTTACCAGACATCCATATGCATTCAGATCTGACCTGGGGCAGACAGCTCCATCAATAAACGAGGGATGTTGGCAATATGAGCCACATTTATGTGCTCTTAAAAACAGCTATAACAAATGACAAAAACACCATTCCTTGTTTTTTCGATGTGTAGCATATGCAAAACTTTATAGCCTATTTGTGTTTTGTTTTTTAGACTACTTTCCTAAAAGAATAATTGCCCAACACACAGTTCAGCTGTCAGAGATTTAAGGACTAAATGTATCAGGGCATTGTATGCATAGGCCTATAGGCTTAGGTGTCCACTGTATGAGACATACAGTACCAGTAAAAGGTTTGGACACACCTACTCATTCAAGGGTTTTTCTTATTTTTACTATTTTCTACATTGTAGAATAATAGTGAAGACATCACAACTATGAAATAACACATATGGAATCATGTAGTAACCCAAAAAGCATTAATTATTATTATTTATTTAAGATTCTTCAAAGTAGCCAACCTTTGCCGCTTGGCATTCTCTCAACCAGCTTCATGCGGTAGTCAAATGGAATAAATTTAAATTAACAAGTGTGCATTGTTAAAAGTTAATTTGTGGAATTTATTACCTTCTTAATGCGTTTGAGCAGGCCTTCATGGTCGAATTGCTGCAATAAACCACTACCAAAGGTCACCAATAATAATAAGAGACTTGCTTGGGCCAAGTAACACGAGCAATGGACATTAGACAGGTGGGACTATCATTTGTTTTTCAACAGGACAATGACGCAACACACCTCCAGGCTGTGTAAGGGCCATTTGACAAGGAAGGCAAGTGATGGAGTGCTGCATCAGATGACCTAGCCTCCACAATCACCCGACCTCAATCCAATTGAGGTGGTTTGGTATGAGTTGGACCGCAGAGTGAAGGAAAAGCAGCCAACGAGTGCTCAGCATATGTGGGAACATACAGCTGGTTGAGGGAATACCAAGAGTGTGCAAAGCTATCATCAAGGCAAAGTGTGGGTACTTTGATAAATCTAAAATGTATTTAGACTTGTTTTACACTTTTTTGGTTACTACATGATAGCATATGCGGGAACTCCTTCATTCCAGGTGGCTACCTCATGAAGCTGGTTGAGAGAATGCCACGAGTGTGCAAAGCTATCATCAAGGCAAAGGGTGGCTGCTTTGAAGTATCTCAAAAATAAAATATATTTTGATTTGTTTAACACTTTTTTGGTTACTACATGTTTCCATATGTGTTATTTTATATTTTTTGATGTCTTCACTATTATTCTACAATGTACAAAATAGTCAAAAGAAAGAAAAACACTGAAATTAGTAGGTGTGTCCAAACCTTTTGAATAGTTTACATACACTTAGGTTGGAGTCATTAAAACTTGTTTTTCAACAACTCCACACATTTATTGTTAAACAAACTATAGTTTTGGCAAGTCGGTTAGGACATCTACTTTGTGCATGACACGACACATTTTTCCAAAAATTGTTTACAGACAGATTATTTCACTTATAATTCACTGTATCACAATTCCAGTGGGTCAGAAGCTTACATACACCAAGTTGACTGTGCCTTTAAACAGCTTGGAAAATTCCAGAAAATTATGTCATGGCTTTAGAAGCTTCTGATAGGCTAATTGACATCATTTGAGTCAACTGGAGATGTACCTGTGGATGTATTTCAAGGCCTACCTTCAAACTCAGTGCCTCTTTGCTTGACATCATGGAAAAATCAAAAGAAATCAGCCAAGACATCATACAAAAATTGTAGACCTCCACAAGTCTGGTTCATCCTTGGGAGCAATTTCCAAACGACCTGAAGGTACCATGTTCATCTGTACAAACAATAGTACGCAAGTATAAACACCATGGGACCACGCAGCCGTCATACCGCTCAGGAAGGAGACGCATTCTGTCTCCTAGAGATGAACGTACTTTGGTGCGAAAAGTGCAAATCAATCCCAGAACAACAGCAAAGGACCTTGTGAAGATGCTGGAGGAAACAGGTACAAAAGTATCTATATCCACAGTAAAACGAGCCCTATATCGACATAACCTGAAATGCCACTCGGCAAGGAAGCCACTGCTCCAAAACCGCTATAAAAAAGCCAGACTACGGTTTGCAACTGCACGTGGGGACTAAGATCATCGTACTTTAGGAGAAATGTCCTCTGGCCTGATGAAACAAAAATGGAACTGTTTGGCCATAATGACCATCGTTGTGTTTGGAGGAAAAAGGGGGAGGCTTGCAAGCCGAAGAACACAATCCCAACCATGAAGCACGGGGGTGGCAGCATCATGTTGTGGGGGTTCTTTGCTGCAGAAGGGACTGGTGCACTTCACAAAATAGATGGCATCATGAGGAAAGACATTTTTGTAATATATTGAATGCAGCATCTCAAGACATGGAAGTTAAAGCTTGGTCGCAAATGGGTCTTCCAAATGGACAACGACACCAAGCATACTTCCAAAGTTGTGGAAAAATGGCTTAAGTCTACAAAGTCAAGGTATTGGAGTGGCCATCACAAAGCCCTGACCTCAACCCTATATAAAAATTGTGGGCTGAACTGAGAGAGCATGTGCGAGCAATGAGGCCTAGAAACCTTACTCAGTTACAACAGCTCCTCAGGACGAATGGGCCAAAATTCACCCAATTTATTGTGGGAAGCTTGTGGAAGACTACCCAAAATATTTGACCCAAGTTCAACAATTTAAAGGCAATGCTACCAAATACTAATTAAGTGAATGTAAACTTCTGACCCACTGGGAATGTGATGAAAGAAATCAAAGCTGAAATAAACCTTTCTCTCTACTATTATTCTGACATTTCACATTCTTAAAATAAATTGGTGATCCTAACTGAACTAAGACAGGGAATTTCTACTATGATTAAATGTCAGGAATTGTGAAAAACTGAGTTTAAATGTATTTGGCTAAGGTGTATGTAAACTTCCGACTTCAACTGTACAAAGGAAGAGAAGCATAGGCCTAACCCCAGAGAGATAGTAATAGCAACACAATACCAAACATTCACAAATGTTTCTCAACTTTATTAGGGTAATATCAAAAATAACTCAAGCCATTGTTTATAAGGAAAATACAAGCATAAGAGCAAATGTAAACCAACGGGGAAAAAAGCACTACCCTCCCCAAAGCTAAAAAAAAGTTTGACAACTCTCGCTATTTTGGACCACCCCCAGTATATTTCGATCTGTCCCTTACAATAACAATTTCTGTATGTATATCATTGGTATTAACCTAATAATTCATGGTGTGATGATTTGAATGAGTGTATCAACAATAGTACTGTTATCACGATGATTGTTGTGATTGTCGTAAATATGTGACAATATGCGTGTTGTCAGAAAACAATATTGTTTGAGCCAATCAGCAATAAGCATTAAACACATACTGCCGAAACAAAAAAATACAAAAATACCATAAGGACATCTCAAATCTACACTCTATCAAACTCAATTAAATGACAAAGAAGAGATTTATTCGTACATTTTAATTCCGACTTTCACAGCTAACACAACACAACCATTTTGAATTCCTTTCACTTGTAGCCCTAGCTATAATGGACGAGCGCAATGGTTAGCTAACATCTGGGCAGCGGTGCGAGCTCTAGAGAAGAAAGTCAATATAGCTCAATTTCGGCAACTAAATATAATTTATAATTAAACACCATATATCAATCTTACGTGATATTGTGTGTACTATATCACATATTTAAAATAGAAATAGGCCTATGCAATGTACCCTGAAACAATAAACTGCTAAAGAAAACAGTAGCTGTCCTTCAACTTTTTCCCATTCTTCACCTTTTCTCGAGCTGCTAAGGCCATGTAACCACTACAACGTTATTTCTGGCTATTTACTAAACTAACATATAGAAGCAAGTGACAACGTTTGAAAGTATCGAAATGTGTTACTTTGTATCAAACGTAGCCCAATCACCTTGCGAATCAATAAGTCAAGATCACATCTGCGTTGTTATGCAGACATGTGTGCAGAGATGCTAAGAAACTAGCGAGATAATACGATTTAGGTCAAAAAAAGGTATTTAAAAAAACATCGCAGCATCTTACCCAAAGAAAGCCGAATGCAGCAGACGACGAAGACTAATACTTTGTCCGAAGCAAAACCGGGTAATTGGCCCATGATTTCTGTAAAATCCACATAGAGTCGCCAGCGCGAGGCTGAGCTCCGTCTCTGGTTAGGTGAAATTAACTCCAAGTCTGTCGCCAAGAACAATACTGTTACTGAGTAAAAATAATAAAACACCCGTTCCCCTTATTTCTTCCGCGTCTGTTCTAACTTTAAAATATTCGTTTTTGTTTATATTTTCCTATAAAAGACAACGTCACCCTGGTCAAAGTTTCTTCACTACTATACCCTCACCCCGTCACTACTGAAGTCACTCAAATGAAAATATATTCATCCGCATAAGTTACAGAGGAGGATCTATCTGAGGAGCTGGCCTATCTGTTTGAGTGTCGTCACATTTTAATATACACTTGACACTCACCCAACCAACATTACATTATAAATGGATTATTGAGATATTTGAGTGGTTTTAATTGTAGAACTGTTTTAAAAACCCACCTTTCGAATTGAACTTTTCTTTTTTTCTGTCGCCGCGGCGGAGGAATTTTCACTCCTTTTCAACTTCTCAAAGCTTCGTACGACTCTAAACGAACACGTTGATTTATTTGTATTTTTCTCCGAATAGACGTTGACGATTTTCCGTTCTGCCTTTTAACTTCCACTTACACATTGTGCAACTATAGGTTGCCCTCATCGGCAGGTTTACTGGTATTTGTGAAAGAATATTCCCTTCAATATGTATACCATATTATCCACTGTCAATGTTGTTTTGATGAACAAAATTACTTTAAATAGATTAGTAAAAAAGCAATGTAAATAAAAATGAGTCACTAAGCAATCTGGTAGTCTACAGTAAAATAGTGGGTGATATGCCATACATTAGAGTTATTGTAGGGCTTGACATAGTTCAATATTAGAAACAGGTTAGTGATCTTATCAAAATCCTATTTCCATCATGCAGTTTGAGCAAAAGAGCATCACTTTATTGGTATCATTCAACCTCCAATATAACAACAAACTGAATTATCTATTACTGTATCCACAGATAATTTCAACAATTATTGCAGGTTGAAGAGGTCATATCATTCTGATCCAGGTGTAAATAACAGACTCATGACCTAAACAAAGAGCTCATCACAGTGATGTGTTTGTCTTCACACTCTGTTAGAGAAACATTGCAGGACCCCTGCTGTTGGGACTTCCCGCTGTACCTATTCACTGCTCATGAAAGAGCTGGGTCCAGGGGGAGCAAATTGATCTCCTCAGGGATTCCACCTAACTCTATTGTAGTGGTAATCAATGTCAAGACAAGCCTTATGGCAGCATGGTTAATGCAATGTAAAGCAACAACAACAAAAAATACATTTGCTTACTTTCTATTCCTTTACAGAGCCACCACTTTCTCTTTCTCTCAGTTCTCCCATCTGCCTTCAATAAACACGTTGTATTCTCCTTTAACAGACAGGACACAAATTCACTGCTGTAGAAACATTTCATGCAACAAATATCAAAATAGTGTTATGATACATCATGAGTTGGATCGTAAAATGGCACTTTATCCCAAGACCATAAGTTACTTGAGAATTAGACATACAACACCAGTAAAAAATATATATATATATTTTACATTTGAGATTGTTCAAAGTAGCCGCCCTTTGCCTTGATGACAGCTTTGCACACTATTGGCATTCTCTCAACCAGCTTCACCTGGTTGCTGTTCATCCTTCACTTGATGCATTGGTGTCTGGCTAGAATATGTTCATTAATGACTGTTTTTATAAACAACTCAAATATGTTTAATAACCAAGGACACACACCTGGAAACTACCCCACTCATTTCAGAGTCTTTGATTGAACAGTGCAGTGTCACAAATTATGTATTTGAGTCTGTAGTACCCATTTAATGATTTGGGAGGCATAACAAGGATACAAACTAAGATACATTGATCTGTTCAATTGAGGAAGATGTAGACCAACATATATTGAATTGTTCTGTATAGTTCTGTGTGTGTATAGTTCTGGGGATTCAATGTGTGTGTTTGTCAATATTGGAGTA
Source organism: Oncorhynchus gorbuscha (assembly GCF_021184085.1). Lineage (NCBI taxonomy): Eukaryota > Metazoa > Chordata > Actinopteri > Salmoniformes > Salmonidae > Oncorhynchus > Oncorhynchus gorbuscha. The sequence continues at coordinate 35,784,697 of NC_060187.1, forward strand.
GTGTGGTTCACACCACTGTAGGGATTATCAGGAAGACTCTAGCTGCCAGGCAAAAGATTTATAGCGGTGGACATTGGTGTCAGGGGGCAGATAAAGGGCTGAAGAGTGATTGCCCGTGGATTGGTATCTTCCCACCCCGATTTCATAGCCGTGGGAAACCAAATCACTGGTTGTCATTCTAGAAAGACGTAACCTTCTGTAGGGGCATAGTTGGCAAGTGAGAGGAATATATAGTTATACCAGAGGAGACTGGTGAGAGGCTGGAATGGAATAAATGGAACGGTATTAAACATATGGAAACCACGTTTGACTCCGTTCCATGAACTCCATTCTGGCCATTACAATGAGCCCATCCTCTTATAGCTCCTACCACAAGCCTCCTCTGAGGTAGACATATAGACAATGATGGTTGGTGGAGTTGTTTACATGCAATTCACGACACTCATCTATGAAACATGGCCACTAGTAGGCTCCTGGACTAATCCACAGAAAATATCTGAACACAGACCAAAAGATTGAAATAATTATACAGTTGGTGATAGTTTTTTCTTAATCTATTTTATTAATTTAACTAGGCAAGTCAGTTAAGAACAAATTCTTATTTACAATGACGGCCTACCCCGGCCAAACCCTAACCCGGACGACGCTGGGGCAATTGTGCGCCGCCCTATGGGACTCCCAATCACGGCCAGTTTTGATACACAGTCTGGAATCGAACCAGGGTCTGTAGTGACACCTCTATCACTGAGATGCAGTGCCTTATAACCCCCCCCCCCCCCAGCATTGGTGGCAACTGTTTTCATGTTGTACCGTTAACATATCTTTAGTGTTTCTAGTCTATGCTAGAGATGAAGTGATACAGTAGCAGAAATGCACTTCCAAAATAAGAAGCGCATTGCATTAATCATGTTGGTGTGACTTGAGGTTACATGAGCCAATGTTAATGTCAGGAAATAGAGAAGACCCAGATCATTAAACATGTTCATAATTCAACTACAGTACATGATTGACTAGACAGAAACCCATATCAAATGTTATTTACACATTGTGCTATTCCTTTACCTTGCTGACTTTTGACATTGACTGACAATACACGTTGGATAATAAAGTTGGATAAATACTGTTGAATTCTGGTCTTGTCAAGTCACAAGTTCAGACCTTAAATAACAACTAACCACTGATTCCCTCAACTATTTGTTATGACTAGACTATAGATAAGTGACTAGGCCTGGGTCTCCACAATGTCTCCACACACTGACTGAGATATGCAGTGTGACCTACAAAACCCAATCAAGTTCTACAGCAGCACACAATATCATTTTGCACTTGATGTTCATACATGCAAATATGCTTAAGGCTACTTCACAACCACATCACAACAAGTTGGTGAGAAGCGCGTGAGGCGCTTACTTGTGCTTGTGTTGTCATTGGCTCGCTTATGGCGGTAACCAGGCCTACATATGAAGACACCGAAGTCCGGACCTCATCTCGGTCATTTTTTTCTCATTACAAAAAATAAATACAATAAAAATATATATTGAAAATAAATTACCGGTCAACATTGTTCCCAGTTGATCAAAGCTCAGAACTCTTATATTATTGATCTGACTTAGCGCTTGCATCTGTGCTAACGAATGGAATCATTAACAGTGGTTAGTTCGTTATGTTCACCTGCGTCCCCCGGATTTGCCTCCTGGATGTGCATTTTTACCAAAACGTTAACCACTTTCTAAAACGGCTATCTTCGCCTTCTCCCGGACGTAAAACGAACTTCCCCAACGCGCAGTCTGCGCAATGGGCAACAGTCTAGACGCTGCTGACGGTTTTGGCGAGATGCCGGGCAAAAAGCTATTTTAAACTTGTCCCGCGACTCCTGCGGTGTCTATGGACATCCCACAAACAAACAAAAACCGACTCTCGGAGAATGAGTGCACAACTAGTAAACAAATAGTCGCTTACAGATATGTCCGATATATTTCCCCCCATTTTTTATATTACAATTGTATAGCTAATAGTCTATGTGTATTTTATAGATTTACTGAGGTGAATGAACCTACAGCAGTTAAGGTGATAATGGATAGGGTTTTCCAAATAGCATTTTAAAGTTTTGTATTTTAATAGAAATGCAATAAATGAACTTCAACTTTCAAAACATTGCAACTTTCAAACCCCCCTCCCCTCTTTCCAGACCTCACTAAAACTCAAACCCTAGTTACTGCTCTGGGCGCGCCAACGTGCCATGTCATGGCGTTCCACAGTGGTCAGGGTTGGAAGGTCATTGAGCGTGAGCCGAGGACCCAGTAACCAGGTAGGCATGAGGTAGCCTGGATGCCTTCACTGCAAAGGGGTCCTACTGAGGGGGATGTGGAGAAAGCAGAGGGTCGGCGGGGAAGCGGTTTGAAGGTGTGAGGTTATTTGGGTAGCCGGGAGAGGGACATATATCCTGAAAGGTGACCTGGGCGCTGTCAAGGCCAGGTGGGCTGGAATGTGCTGTTGCGTGTGGGATCCTTCCCTGAGTGGCCATGCTGTCACCCGGCCTACACTATTCTGGGCTATTTATACTGCACTGTGGGAAAAGGATGGCCCCAGCAGTGGGAGCTGGGTTCTGCAGGGTTTATTTCCCTGTCATATTTATGACCTGGAGACTCAAAGACATGATACATAGAACCAGCTCCTAGCTGGGTCAAGGTCTGTTTGTGGTATGGTAGAGTTGGAGCTGATATGACTGGAGCAGATTAGTTAGAGGAATATGGGGAGCCCTGAGGTTCTCAGGTCAATACCAGGACCTCTGTAATACACAATAACAAATGCATGTGTATGTTTGTCATTTGACTTGGTATATGGGCTGGAGTTGGAGTTCATGGTGCCAGCTCTCTCCCCTCTGGAGTCATATCCTGTCGGTACACTAAGGTCAAACTAATCTGCCATAGTCCATAGCCTTTTAACCACACTGACACACAGACTGGGTGAGAGAGAGAGAGAGAGAGAGAGAGAGAGAGAGAGAGAGAGAGAGAGAGAGAGAGAGAGAGAGAGAGAGAGAGAGAGAGAGAGAGAGAGAGAGAGAGAGAGAGAGAGAGAGAGAGGGGGGGATACAAAAAGTGTTGCTGTTGTAAGTCAGATGTTCTTCTATATCAGTGATGAGTGTTTATCAGTGAGGTGCAAGTGAGATGAAAGCACTGGTGTGTGTGTTTGTTCATGTTTGTGAGTTAGTGTCTGACATACAGAGAAATTGTGTTTTTTATTTATTTATTTAACTAGGCAAGTCAGTTAAGTTTCTTATTTACAATGACGATCTACCCCGGCCAAACCCAGACGACGCTGGGCCAATTGTGCTCCGCCCTATGGGACTTACAATCACAGCCGGATGTGATACAGCCTGGATTCAAACTAAGGACTGTAGTGACGCCTCTTGCACTGAGATGCAGTGCCTTAGACTGTTGCGCCACTCGGGAGTCCCGAGTGTAAAGTGAGTGAGACTGGCGTTTCTCCAGGCGGAGGTTAATTGTATCATCACCAGCTGTTAGAGGAAAGGCATGACTGGTATTCACACCTCACAGTTTTCTCTCAGACCAGAGGCCAGGGATCCAGATAGGACACTATTAATAAACCCAGATGGTGCATCTCAACACCATAACCATGGGCCTCCACAGGTGAAATCTGACTGTGTTGTAAATGGTCTATATCTTTGTGTACCCCGTATAATGTCCGACCTATTGAGTTATACATTTACGTACATTTTCTATTTTTGTAGGCAGACCCATGGCCTTGCCATGAATTATCACGTTGTGACGTGTTTAGGGCCACACAGCAACAGACACCTTGGGCAGTGCCCGCAAGTGATCACGGTGGGAACTAATTTGTTGTAAGGCAATGGTGAGAAAGTGGATTTATTATGAAGAAAATGCTGTCTTGTTGTATACATACGCTCATGTGTTGTTATGACGGCTGTTGCCGTATAGCAGGCCTGTGATCGGGTGGTAAGGTACACAGATGGGGATGGAGGAAGTAGGCCCGGAGAACAGCCCTGCTCCACGCTGCACTGTGGTCCTCTATGAGAAGAGGACAGTTCCCAGGCCCCTATGTGTACGTTGGGGGTTGGGGGGATAATAACTCACAAGGTCCCGCTGACTTCCTCTTTCGGCCCTCGCTTTTACAACCCCATCGTCCACTACCGTGCAGCTGCTGGATGGGAGGGAGCTGAATGGGAGGGAGCGTGAGAGAAGAGGAACAGGAAGAGACAGGGAAGCATAAGGAAAGCTGGGAGAAGAGAAACACACTGGTTTAATGACATTGATTGTTATTGATATTATTCAATACTGTTATAGTAAATATGATTATGTCTAAGTTGTAGAACTACAATAGAGGGGCTTGTATTCCTGTAGTAGAAACTGGTAACACTGCATGTACGTTGCACAGTCACATCCATCATTGAAAGTCATGGTACTTTACATAGAACAGTTGTGTGTGTGGGCCTTTATTCTCACATCCTGTCTAGTGAGGCTCTTGGCCTGGACTAATTGAATCCATGTTTCATAAGCTTGGAACAACAATCTGTCATTGAATTTCCCATCAAACAAGGTTTACAGCATGTGGCTTGGATGTCATCAATTAAAGGTGCTGTTGCTTTTTAAAGTAAAAAATGTGCAGGAGACATGAGGGACTATGTGTATCTATTTGTGTGTTTGCGAGTCTTTTCAGTAAACGTCTTTAATCAAGTTAGCGTGTCATGCATGGTCTATTGTATCTATGTCGCTGTGGTCTAAATTTGTATGCCAAGCTCTATGCCATTAATGTGATTGTGTGATTGTGTGTGTGTGTGTGTGTGTGCGTGTGTGTGTCTGTCTGTGTATGTGTGTATACATAATCAGTTTATGGTGTGTTTAGTGCGTGTGCAGTTTTACCTGACTCCTGATCACTCTAAGTATTTTAATCCAATCAGCTTTGTTTTCACATGACTGTCACGCACCCCCTGCTGCCATGGTAACATACAGAGGAGGGTGAGAGAAAGGACAGGAGGGGGAGCAATACATCACTCTCTCAACTCCTTCGATCCTTTTATCAATTTGACATTTCAGTTTTCCCATGTGGTGAAATTCTACTCCCCATTCCCTGCTAATGCTACATAGTAGATCTGTGTCTGAGGTGAAGTATGAGAACTTACCGAATATGGAAAGATATAACAGGGGAGACAGGGCAGTGAGATATTTTGCAGGCCTCAAAAACATTGTGACTTGATGGTTTACAAGCAGCAAGGGGAACATGGGAGCTTTGAGATTTGCAAAGAACAGAGGGGCGAGGAAGGAATTGCTGAAGTTGCGAGATGCTGATACATATTAAAAAGGACATTTGACAGGAAATTCAGAAGGGCACACGAATCATGCACGCTCTAACTACAGAGTACATGTCACAGACGGAACAGGGTTGTTGTTTGGAATGTTGACATCCAGCTTGTGGCTTATAATATAACCACACTAGAGTTAAAGGAGAAGGTGGTTTTCTGCACTTTGTAAAATATATATACAGTGCATTCGGAAAGTATTCAGACCCCATGACATTTTCCACATTTTACTTTGTTATAGCCTTATTCTAAAACTGATGATTTATTTTTTGTTGCATCAATCTACACACAATACCCCATAATGACAGGTTTTTAGAAAAGTATTCAGACCCTTTACTATGAGACTCGAAATTGAGCTCAGGTGCATATGGTTTCCATTGATCATCCTTGAGATGTTTACAACTTGATTGGAGTCCACCTGTGGTCAATTCCATTGATTGGACATGATTTGGAAAGGCACACACCTGTCTATATAAGGTCTCACAGTTGACAGTGCGTGTCAGAGAAAAACCAAGCAATGAGGTCAATGGAATTGTCAGTAGAGCTCCGAGACAGGATTGTGTTGAGTGCACAGATCCGGGGAAGGGTACCAAAAAATGTCTGCGGCATTGAAGGTCCCCAAGAACACAGTGGCCTCCATGATTCTTAAATGGAAGAAGTTTGGAACCACCAAGAACCTTCCTGGAGCTGGCCGCCCGACCAAACTGAGCAATCGTGGGAAACATATGTACACATATGTAAATGCCATATTTCTAAAAAATAATTTTTACTTTGTCATTATGGGGTATTGTGTGTAGATTGATAAGGAAAAAAACGATTTAATCCATTTTAGAATAAGGCTGTAACGTAACAAAATGTGGAATAAGTAAAGGGGTCTGAATAGTTTCCTAATGCAGTTGAAGTCGGAAGTTTGCATACACTTAGGTTGGAGTCACTAAAACTCGTTTTTCAACCACTCCACAAATTTCAAGTTTTGGCAAGTCGGTTAGGACATCTACTTTGTGCATGACACAAGTCATTTTTCCAACAATTGTTTACAGACAGATTATTTCACTTATAATTCACTGTATCACAATTCCAGTGGATCAGAAGTTGACATACACTAAGTTGACTGTGCCTTTAAACAGCTTCGAAAATTCCAGAAAATTATGTCATGGCTTTAGAAGCTTCTGATAGGCTAATTGACATAATTTGAGTCAATTGGAGGTGTACCTGTGGATGTATTTCAAGGCCTACCTTCAAACTCAGTGCCTCTTTGCTTGATATCATGGGAAAATAAAAAGAAATCAGCCAAGACCTCAAAACAAATTGTAGACCTCCACAAGTCTGGTTCATCCTTGGGAGCAATTTCCAAACGCCTGAAGGACTACGTTCATCTGTACAAACAATGGTACGCAAGTATAAACACCATGGGACCACGCAGCCGTCATAAGGAGACGCGTTCTGTCTCCTAGAGATGAACGCACTATTGTGCGAAAAGTGCAAATCAATCCTAGAACAACAGCAAAGGACCTTGTGAAGATGCTGGAGGAAACAGGTACAAAAGGATCTATATCCACAGTAAAACTAGTCCTATATCGACATAACCTGAAAGGCCGCTAAGCAAGGAAGAAGCCACTGCTCCAAAACTGCCGTAAAAAAAAGTCAGACTACGGTTTGCAACTGCACATGGGGACAAAGATCGTACTTTTTGGAGAAATGTCCTCTGGTCTGATGAAACAAAGATAGAACTGTTTGGCCATAATGACCATCGTTTTGTTTGGAGGAGAATGGGGGTGGCTTGCAAGCCGAAGAACACAATCCCAACCGTGAAGCACAGAGGTGGCAGCATAATGTTGTGGGGGTGCTTTGCTGCAAAAGGGACTGGTGCACTTCATAAAATAGATGGCATCATGAGGGAGGGAAATGATGTGGATATATTGAAGCAACATCTCAAGACATCAGTCAAGAGGTTAAAGCTTGGTCGCAAATGGGTCTTCCAAATGGACAATGATACCAAGCATACTTCCAAAGTTGTGGAAAAATGGCTTAACGACAACAAAGTCAAGGTATTGGAGTGGCCATCACAAAGCCCTGACCTCAATCCTATAGAAAATTTGTAGGCAGAACTGAAAAGGCGTAGGCAAGCAAGGAGGCCTACAAACCTTTAGCCAATGAGGAATGAGCCAGAATTCACCCAATTTATTGTGGGAAGCTTGAGGAAGGCTACGCAAAAAGTTTGACCCAAGTTAAACAATTTAAAGGCAATGCAAACAAATACTAATTTGGAATTTTTACTACAATTAAATGTCAGGAATTGTGAACAACTGAGTTCAAATGTATTTGGCTAAAGTGCATGTAAACTTCCGACTTCAACTGTATATATTTTTTTATTATTATAATTCATTGAATGTTTTAAATTATCACTGTATGTCTAATAAACCATTTTGTGTGTTGTGTGTGTTTATTTAATTAAAACAACATATTTTTTATAATTTATTTCCCTGAGCCGCCTTTTGCCATTGAAATGCTGTCTGATCATGTGGGGCGTGTTTATACAAATTTAAATATATTTACGTACTCAGCCCTGATTGGCAGATGGGATTGTCTCGACCAGGGTTGCAAACGCATTTCATGGAGGGTCTAGTGTCTGCTGGTTTTTGGTTTGTCCTTTGGTTTGTCCTTTCAATAAAGACGTAGACAACCAGGTTAGGTGACTTCCTTACTAATCAGTGACCGTAATTCACCGTAATTCATCAATCAAGTACAAGGGAGGAGCGAAAACCCACAGAGACTAGGCCTGCCTGTTCACCCCGCTATCATCCAGAAGGCGAGGTCAGTTCAGGTGCATCAAAGCTGGGACCGAGAGACTGAAAAACAGCCTCTATCTCAAGGCCATCAGACTGTTAAACAGCCACCACTAACATTGAGTGGCTGCTGCCAACACACTGACTCAACTCCAGCCACTTTAATAATGGGAATTGATGGGAAATTATGTAAAATATATCACTAGCCACTTTAAGCAATGCTACCTAATATAATGTTTACATACCCTACATTATTCATCTCATATGTATACGTATATACTGTACTGTATCATCTACTGCATCTTTATGTAATACATGTATCACTAGCCACTTTAACTATGCCACTTTGTTTACATACTCATCTCACATGTATATACTGTACTCGATACCATCTACTGTATCTTGCCTATGCCGCTCTGTACCATCACTCATTCATATATCTTTATGTACATATTCCTTATCCCCTTACACGTGTGTGTATAAGGTAGTAGTTTTGGAATTGTTAGTTAGATTACTTGTTGGTTATTACTGCATTGTCGGAACTAGAAGCACAAGCATTTCGCTACATTCGCATTAATATCTGCTAATCATGTGTATGTAACAAATAAATTAGATTTGTACAACGAGTTTTACCGATCTCAGGTGTGTTCAGTGCGTTATGGTGATGTTGGATATGCTTACACCTGTCCAGTGCTATCAAATCAGTACAGTTGAAGGAAATAAGGCGAGGAGAGGGAGCCATATAACTTAAGATTCAACTCCATATTCAACTCTTTGTGGTTCCCCAGAGTCCTCACAGGGACCCAGGTGTGGTTAAAACGGACCAGAGGTCTACCACTGAGCCGCTGGAGAAAGAGGCTCAGAGGACTCTAATGCCTTCTCTCAACATAGCGAAAGGCTGTGCTCCAATCCTCCTCAACTACCTGAGAAGTTGACGTCTAAATGATGAGTACGTCCCATGTCTTTCACTAACCTCAAATACAATAACAGCAATCACTACACACAACCTCAACCGTACCCTTCACTCTAACCATAAGCCTAGAACAAATGGCTCATGTACTCGGTAATCACTATTAATAGAATAGACACTTGTTGTAGCTAATGGCTATCTGGTGACACGGAAACTTCATTAACACCAGTGAACACCAACTAAAATATATACATTCTTTTTTTATCCAGCCAATGGAGAGTGATCAAGCATGGCATGAAGAATAACGTAAGTCTCTTTAGATCGGGTTCTGGTGAAAAGTAGTGCATTATATAGGGAATAGAGTGTCATCTGAGATGCAAAACAAAATTAAGATATTGACAAAACCCTACCCTGTTGTTGGCAAAAGCTGCCGTTCGAGCAGCTATCCATGCTGTGCCTGAAGATCGTTAAGATCGTGACCCATACGGGGGTGAACCTGAGAAGTGGAGCCTTATCCCGGAGGACAGAAGGCTGCTGGCTCTTGAGATTAAATACTGGTCCAAGGTGCCGATGAGGAGATGGCAGGGCAGCTCTCCTCTCTCATACCTTACTGCCTCCTCTGATGACCTATACACCTTTGCAGAGGAGTCGGTGAAGCACTGTTTGCTGCCATCTCTGATTCCCCCCTCATCATGGGGGTTGGATCTGGTAGGACCATCCAATAGTGTGTTGAACCACATCATCCCAGGTACTTCGTGTTACTCCCAGTTCTAAATGGACCCTCCCAATAGTCAGCGGACATGACATCTCAGCAGCTCATCAGATGAGTCCTGTCTGAGTTCTGCTCTGTGTCCGGCTGCTCCATGTGTATCCACAAGGTGTTCAGGGGCGTAAATAAAGAGCAGAGAATCGAGGCCCAGCAGAAAGGAAGGATTTTCCTTTGTTTTCCAATGACCAAACTCAGGATCATCAAGGTACATCAGACGGATTATTGTTTTTTCCAATTAGGTTATGTTAATGATGTGGGGATGATGAGAGAAATACAAGAGCGACATTCAACACTATATTGTTGACTGTGGGATTAGGAGTTACATTTATTTACATATTCCCTTTGTAATTTATTTCTGTTTCAACCGCTAGCTTTCCAAGAGAGGACACAAGAACCGCCAGTCAGCCCAGGACAATATTTCCTCTGCTGATGGAAATTGCCACATTAACAATATTTGAGAGCTCAACTGTAACTAGATTTGTAGTTTTGTCTAGGTGTGTGTTAGGAACATGTAAATAGCAGTTGCTACGGAACAATGATAAATACATCGCTCTCATTCCTTCACTCTCTACCCCCCACCCTCTCCTGTCTTTAGCCCCTCATATTGATCCTCATGGTCCTGAGCCTTCAGTTCAAGACATTTCTTCATCCATCTTTCAGCTGGAGGAGGAGCCCAAAAAAGACTCATCATCAGGGTCTTCTCAGCCATGGCCAAAGGCCTGAGGAACCCATTCAAACACACCAACAAGACAGAGTGATTTGACAAGAGGCATCAACAGTATGAACTCTACTCTTTCAAAGTAAATTTCATGAAATAAATGCAAATTGTTTTACAGCATTGAGCATATGGGCTGATTCCAGCGATGTAACATAGACTAGAATAACAGTGACTATAGTGATAGGCTGCGTTACCATTTTGAAACCATTAAGAGTCATCGGTATCTGATGTGTCCTTCCTGTAAAGACTGTCTCTGCTAGGTCAGTCACATACACTTCCCTTGAAGATGAGAGTATGGTGAGAGGTGAAAAGGTTAGCCTGTGCCCTGTGGTTAGCTTTGCATGCTACTACTGACGCTACCCTCTACTGCTTCTCATTTCTGCTATGCCCACTTCCTGTTCAAACTATGTGAGCAGAAACAGGCTTCAGCACTTTCTGAACGTATGTAGATAATTTTTCTACCCCGGAAGCAGCAGTCTATATTCTTCTTCCAATACCACCCTAAGATTTTGTGCATTAGTCTTCGCCGCAACACTACAAGTTGCAAAGGAATGCCATTTTCACTTGCAACATTATCATAAGCAAAGGGCACCAACTGCTGGCTGGGATAGGTATAGCATGAGCTGATGCACGAACCAGGCCTACCGGTAGCTGCTGGTTCTTTTAAACAAACACAACTTGAACGAAACACAGCTGATGACACACCTTCCTCTTATGTATTTAGAGGTCTGACTTTGACCTGATGGTATGCATGGACTACCACTGTGTCCAAAGTTCATGACCAAGCACAGGGCAGGAATACAAGTGTTTCGATAGAACGATACAGCAAGAATCTTGACTTGTTACCAAGTTTGCATTCTGTAGTAGAAATTCAATACTTTAGTGAAAATCATTTTATTTATAGCAGACGAAACAGTGAAGTTGAAATTCATTATCCTATCCAGCCGCTGATTAGCATAAGCCAGCTACATAACATAAACTAGCTACAATTCTTATCCTGATGGGTTTTTTTTAACATGGTGTCTTAACTTGTGTAAACTTTTTACAAAATAAAAGATGCCCCCTTTAGACATCAACTGATAAATGTGTCTGGTCTGGTGTTAAACCTTTCCAATCTCTCAGCGTGAAGATGAAGGTGACTGAGGAATATTATTTCTGCAGCCAATATCAGATGTAATGTGATTGATCACCCCAGAACAGCAGGTTAACCATTAAGAAATCTCCACCAAACCACAATGCCAACATAATAATAGTAGTGTTATTAACGGCAAAGCCCTTGTGATGTCCTCTTGGTAAATATAACTATGTAGATTCTTCTTTCTTACTGCTATACACAACTAAATTGATAAGAGAAGATTTGTCATCATACAGGATTTGGTAACACACACACACACACACACACACACACACACACACACACACACACACACACACACACACACAAAACAAACATTTCCTCTGTCACATTCTCACATGCAATACTCACACTCTTTCAACTCCAAGGTATAACCACTACAGGATGACTACCTAATTGCTAATAAAAACATAACATGTAATTACTTTATAGATATATGGACAGACAGTTGGGAAAAACAAGTCTTCAACAGTCTTGTGTTAAAAGGAGGGATCCCATATTGGATAGAATGTGAGACCAGAGCTCAACTTCTTCCAGCTCTTCTCCAACCCCTCCCCTCTCTCAGAGCCACCAGAAGCGGACGTAGACGATAAGCATAATGAAGAAGACCCCGCCTGCGGCCAGCTTAGCATAGGTGGAGCGAGTGTTCAGGTACTTGGCATCACTTCTGTACTTCTTTGACAGGCTGGACAGATTACTGGCCTTGGAGTCCAGAGCTGGATGTGATAGGAGTGGATCCAGGTGATCAGAGGGAACAGAAACCAGAACAAATCCTCATTTAACACAAGTGAGAATGGCATCTGCTTCCTCTTCCTCTGAAGCACTATTCTTTGTCAGAGCTTGACGAACAGTATGTAACAGAAGTGATACTCCCTTTTATTAGTGAATCTAGTGAATTCTACCTAACATTTACATTCTACCTATTATCATTCTGTTGCAATGATATGCATTTATGCTAATGAAATAAGCCCGGCCCTAGTTAGACATCGGAGATAAGGTTTGTATAATAGAGGTGTTTCAGTTATACATCGACCTACATGAACCATTATCACTGTAAATCTATGAGAAGGAAGGACAAGAAGTAGACATTACCAGACAAGGCCTCCCCTCGTTGCAACACTTCCTCAATGTTGGCCACCATGATCCTCTGGACATCCTGCAGCTCTGTGTTGATGCTGCCCAGGTTCCTACGGGCTCGGCTGTCTATGTAGGACTTCTTGGTCTTCTGAATGTAGGTGTCTGTAGACAGAGTGAAAAAATTCATAAAAAAAGAGACATGGGAACATTACAGGAATTTATGGCATATTTATTCATAATTTAATGCTAGGGTTTCCTATTAAATCAACATTGGGTTGTTAGTAGGGATTCATTGAATCTCACCAAACTCAATGAAGGAGTACGGCCGGGACACAGTGGGGACCTTCTTCCCGTGCTGTTCATGGAACTCTGCCTGCAGGTCTTCCAGGTAAGCAAAGGCAAGTTTTTTGGGAAAGCTTGCTTCAGACAGCACTAGGTAAACTACTCCTTTTTCTATAACGTAGCTGGAGGGAGAAACATAAGGGAAACATGAGTCAGTGTCTGGGATGCATAACGGTCAGTGGATGCCTGCTTATTAGTGCAAGTCATTACTCTTTAAAAAACATTTGAGAAAGGCGTGTTACGACTAGTGTTTTGCCAAGAGAGTGTGGTTTGAACTCACTGAAAGGACATGGATCCTGCCTCTAATGTGCAACGTGTGGGACTCTGGTCATTCAGTTTCCTGAACAGCTGTTTAGCCTGGCTCTGGTACTGTTGCAGGTCCCGACCCAACTAAACACAGGACAGAGCACGAGGTTAAGCATCCAAGAAGATTTAAAAGGACACGGAACCAATGATTGGGATCAATATAAACGTCATTAACAAAGAAGCGGGTGGTCTGGGTATGGTAAACACAGTAACACATCACAGGAACAATGTGTATGATTTCCAAGCATCGGTTACAGTGCAGAGAAAAGACCAACCTTCTCACTTCCCTTTGGGAGAGCAGTTAGGAAAGCAAGGGAAACATGTTAGAGTTCTTCCAGCAGGTGGCAAGACTCACATGTAGCCGACAGCAACTCAGTAATACATTGCCGCGTTATTTGCTACAACTACAAGGAAATAACAAGGATGAATGATGCTTTTGATGAACAATTTGTGGGAGTACAGTAGACCGTCACAAATCGCAAATTAACTTGAGCAGAATTTACTCAATGGACCTACTTTATTAACCAAAGGAGATACATTTTGAATGTTGGAATATGGTATCACATGATCTGACTAAGCCTGGCCATTAGCGGCTAGAGATTGTTACACCAGATAATGTGATTTAACCTCAGATTTTTGGTATACATTACATGATTGGTACTGTTTGGTGTAGCAGAGCATTTTCGACCAACCTTAGCTTGGGGACACTGTCTTCGTCCTCGAGTTGTGGAAACAGGAGTCTCAAAATGGCCATATCCAGTTGCACGGGGTACGTTTGAGGTTAGAAAATCGTCCTTTATTAAAATAAGCAATTTGGGGGGTCTAAGTAATCCAACAACGTGTACACCACCATCTTGTATATTTCAAGTCTTCGCTCATTGATCAAGACATGCGGCACTTCGGGGTAGACACCCACCTGTCTCGGTCAATTAGAGAAGACTTGAAATAGACAAGATGGCAGTGTTGGATTACTAAATGTAGCAAAAAATGTATAAAGGAGCATTTTCTGAATTCGAACGGACCCCGTGCAACTGGACATGGCCATTTTATGAGACTCATGTTACTACGTATCGAGGATGAAGACAGCATTGCCAAGCTACAAACAGTACCTATCCTCTAACTCCCACTAACCGATACGAACAATCTTGGTTTAAACACATCTGTAGCTAGGCCATTCAATTATTAGCTGCCTGTTACTCTGACACAGCTGGAATACGTCCATCTGGATTTAAATGTCAGACACAATCAAGTTCATATAATATGATTTTATTATGAAGAAAGTAGGCCTGCATAGATGACAAGGTCCATATTGCACACGTAGTACACTAGCGAAAAACGATTTGCCAATAGTAGGTGGGACGATAGATAGCTAGCACTATCAATTCAAGCTAACATACATGGCATTAGGAAAAACAGAAATATTAACCTGTTCGTCCTCCTGCATTGAGGCGGCAAGCGGCAGTCCATCCGCCAATCGAGCGATCATTGTCAGCAGCACCATTTTGGAACTGAATTTGTTATTGTCCACCACTAGTGATCGCCACAGTGTCGCTAAGTGAAAGCTAATGACAGGCAGTAGCTGGATTGACAACACAACACTCCGGACGCGCTGAGCTGGCCGGAAACGCTAGTGCTTTGGGTGTCGCTCAAATTTGACCGTCCATCCCAGTCAGGAATGCCTCAAAGGTTCCGCGTTACTTCGTCACTTATTATAATTTAATAGCCTCTGGGATTAAATAAAATGACCACTATGCATAAAATATAAATTACGACTCATGTCATTTGAAAAGAGGGGTCTATTGTTTCCTTTATTATGAAAATATGCACATGACATCCAGTATCCTACCACGGGCACAGTAGCCTATTCCTCCCAACCCATTATCAGTGATCTATTAGAATGTATTAGAATTTAGTTAAATGGTTTTAGTTACATTTAGGCAACGTCGCTCAAAAATCCATCAGCTATTAACCAGTGGAGTCCTGTCTGTCGAGTCCAGCTCTGTTTGAGGTCCTGGCACTTTCCTTTGGCCTGTCTACCCCTTCTCTCTTTTTTTCTCTTTGTCATCATCTCATCAAACTTTGCTGCCTAAGCAGTGCCTAACCCTACACACACTGGTACTGGTGGCAACAAGCCCCTGGAAGACCATCCCTGCTCTCCACACCGTGGACTTGCTGGCCAGGAGGACAGGTCGGGGGTGCCATCAGGCATTTATCGAAGTTGCATGTGCAGATAGCTGGCACCAGGGGGCAGCATTGGCCATGAGGAATGTAAGGCTCAGTGAGGAAGGAATCAGCAGGGCAGGAAGGGACTTGGACCTCAGGGCATTTAACATTGCTGCAGCGAGCTCTCTCTGAGATAGACATGTGGAGATAAAGAGGAACGGAGATTAATGTATAGATGTTCACGTTTAGTTTTTGAATACCATATTGTTTCTGAAAATCGATTTACTCTATTGTGTTGCAGCAGTTGGTTATTATTTTTGTGGTGAAACTCACGCAGCATGTTTTCACAGGTGTCTTCAGAGAATAATGGTGTGGGTGAGTAGCAGCTCCTCTCCATACACACACACTGGCTTCCCTGCAACTCACAGCCCCATTCCACACATGTATGCTCCCCTTGTTCCTCCATCTCGCTCCAGAGCTCATCCCCTGGAAAATCGATAGCCAAGTTTCAATTATATGCCTAAAACATCAAAAGCACATACAGCTGGAGCTTATTCTACAAAGGCTACAGTACTTTCCAACCTTATCAGTATGTGTGTGTGTCCATATACATGGGTGCCTAGGTCTATGTATCTCACCTCTCATTGTTTTGAGACATTGGTCCAAACTGTGATAGGAGAAGGCAGCGTGGCAAGTCTGTAGGGAGTAGCAGTCACAGGCCCCTGCCCTGACGTTGCAGCCCCACATCCAGGGACATAGGGGGTCTGCCAGGGGGTCTGCCTGATGCCCAAGTAACACTGGAACACGACAGGGGAGAGTCACAGAAAGGGTGAGATTACTGGGATAAGGTAACGAGAAAGGTAACATTTTATTTGAAGATCTGTTATAAATACACTTTTATTTGTGACATGCTTCGTAAACAAATAGTTAAACGCTTATATACGGGCCCTTCCCAACAATGTAGAGACACAAAAAAATTAATTGACAAATAAATACACAATGAGTAACGATAACTTGGCTATATACATGGGGTAGGTAATTGAGGTAGATACAGTAAGCTTCAAAAGAATTGGGACAGTGGCAATATTTTTGTTGTTTTGGCTCTGTACTACAGCACTTTGGATTTGAAATGATACAATGACTGAGGTTAAAATGCAGACTATCAGCTTTAATGTCATCTTTGAGGGTATTTTCATCCATATCGGGTGAACGGTTTACAAATTATAGCACTTTTTGTGCATAGTCTCCCCCGTTTTAGTGGACCAAAAAGGGGTGATAGTCATTTAGATAGGTTACCTTGGCATTCTTGGGCACAGGTACTATGGTGGTCTGCTTAAACATGTAGGTGTTACAGACTGGGTCAGGGAGAGGTTGAAAATGTTAGTGAAGACACTTGCCAGCGCATGCTCTGAGTACACATCCTGGTAATCCATCTGGTCCTGCGGCCTTGTAAATGCTAACCTGTTTAAAGGTCTTACTCACATCGGCTACGGAGAACGTGATCACACAGTCGTCTGGAACAGCTGGTGCTCTCATGCATGGTTCAGTGTTGCTAGCTACGACGCAAGCATAGAAGGTATATAGTTTGTCTGGACAGCTTAAGGCTGGGTTTCCCTTTGTAATCCGTGATAGTTTGCAAGCCCTGCCACATCCAACGATCATCAGAGTCGACGTAATAGGATTCTGTATTGACACTTTGCCTGTTTGATGGTTCATTGGAGGGCGTAGCGGGATTTCTTATAAGCGTCCGGATTAGTGTCCCAGTCCTTGAAAGTGGAAGATCTAGCCTTTAATTCAGTGCGGATGTTGCCTGTAATCCATGGCTTCTGGTTGGGATATCTATGTACGGTCACTGTGGGGACGATGTTATCGATGCACTTATTAATGAAGGCGGTGACTGGTGTAGTAAACTCCTGAATGCCATTGGATTATTCCCAAAACATATTCCAGTCTGTGCTATCGAAACAGTCCTGTAGTTTAGCATCTGCTTCATCAGACCACTTCTATATTAAGCATGTGTGTAACTGGAACTTCCTGTTTGAGTTTATGCTTGTAAGCAGGAATCAGGAGGATAGAGTTACGGTCAGATTTGCTAAATGGAGGGTGAGGGAGAGCTTTGTATGCGTCTCTGTGTGTAGAGGAAAGGTGATCTAGAGTGTTTTCACCTCTCCTTACACAGGTGACATGCTGGTAGAAATGAGGTAAAACAGATTTCAGTTTGCATGCGCTGCCACTGGATGAGCATTTTCTTGTTTGCCTATGTACTTCTACAGCTCGTTGAGTGCAGTCTTAGTGCCGACATCGGTTTGTGGTGGTAAATAGATAGCAAAATATAGATAAACTCTTGGTAAATAGTACGGTCTACAGCTTATCATGAGGTATTCTAACTCTGGCGAGCAGAAACTCGAGCCTTCCTTCATATTAGAGACCAGGTGTTAACAGACACACCCCTCCCCCCGACACCACCGTTCTGTCCTGACAATATATAGATAAAACAGATTTATGTAGTTTAAGTAGGTTATAGGCAGACATACACAGTCACCCATTAACAAACGTAAGCTGTTACATAATACACAACCATGCACCACTTTCATCACTGTGGCTGTTACGCAATACTTAAATTTGTACAGGGGCCGTACCTCAATGTGCCCTCTTAAGCCCCATCTGTTAGAACCAATCCTCTTACCTTTGCACACGCCGGTGTGTGGGGGTCTGGCAGGGCTGCGTCCGGTGAACAGGGTACAGGTGAGGTCTCTGTCACAATAGCCTTTCTCCCAGTGGGGGCCTCCACACACCTGGCCCATCTGACGGGCACACTGTGGGCAGCAGCCACACGGCTCAGTGACATGTCCCCCAGGGCAGACTCGCCTGGCATGGGGACACAGCACTCCAGAGCATGGCACACAGCCTGGGGCAAGGGGAGCTGTGGGCGATATAGACAATATGATGCACTGCACGCACCTCTGTAGTTACAATACTGCAATTCCATTGTCATAGCCAAAGTGGAGTTCACTAGAGGACACAACTATTTATCTAACTGCTTTTCAAATACACTCATGAATAAAACAAATAAAAGTCAAAAATATGGAACACATAATATTGGGAATAGTAACAGGTAGACTCACGGCTGCAGAGTCCAGCACTGGATGTTTGCTCCTTGTCAGCGGGCTTCACAGACACACATGTGAGGTTGGTGTCACACTGGCCCTCCACTGCCCCTCCACACACTTCCCCCTTACCTAGAATAACCTGTCCATGCAGCTGGGAGGGGCTACACCCCAACAAGAACACCCAGAGCCCAAGATAAACCCAAACCATTGCTCTGTTATCAATAACCCAACCTACCGTACCAAAGCATAGGCTCGAAGAGAGCTTCAGTTCCTCTGAGAGACTTCTGAACATCATGTGTTCCTCCTCCCACTGTCCTTCAGCCAGATTCCTGACCAACCATCTCTTTTCTTATCCCAGCCAAAACCACACACCCCTCTCCCTCGCTCATTCCCTCCGGCTCGGTCTGTCCCGGTCTCCCTCTCCTGTACACATTTAATCCAATTCCAATAGATTTCACAACAGCTATGCTTCAATAGCCTCAAAGAAAACATGTCCAAAGTTTCATTCTGTCCAAGAGTTGGCGATACTGTTAGAGTAGAAAGGCTGGCTTGGTCTCTCCTCTCACATCAGAAGAGTGAAAAGTGTGTATGATCACTGGGTGGAATGTGTAGTATAGTCAATAGTGGATATGGAAAGGGTCAGGGAAGTAGAGGGTCAGGGAAGTAGAGGGGGAGGGAGGACGGGAGCGACTAAGAACACAGAGACCGCAGACACCACAGCCAAGAGGGACTGACATGGACAAAGCACTTCTCTGTCTGACAGAGGCAGGCAGGCACACAACCTCTGAGATCATTCTGCTTTTTGGTTTACAAATACTGAAAGAGATCTGAAACTGAAGTCATACTCTGCAGAGCCCAGAATCATAACAGAGAAAGATCGAGACAAACAAATGAACATGAAACTTGGAAGAATAACAAGTGAAAATCTATATGGCATAACATTCCGAAACGGTTGATCTTTTATTTCATATGCAATGTCCAAGAGTGTTTACAAAAATGATTCAAGTTTTGTTTAGATTTCCCTTTCACTCACATACAAGTTCAGTTATACTGTAATTCACTTTAAAGATAATATCAAGACTACAATACTGGAAAGAATGCAGTTCACACTTTTGAATTCAGTGGCAATTAAACTTATAGATGTACTGATTTACTTCAGGGTTAGGTTACAGTCTAATACAGTACTTATATGAAAAGGTATCAACCACACAAAAATGCAGTGTTGCTCCTGTAAACGACAAAGAGACTAAAAACAAATAAAGTATGAAGAAAACAACCCTGCAGGTCTCACTATAAAAACAATATAGATTACATATCAGAAACCATTTTAAGATACAAGGTGCTAAAAGTATTTTTAACAGTTCCCTAGTAGGCTATGCTCTTGATGCTCTTAATGCCCTACTACATGATGCTTGATTGCACCTCTTGCATGTCTGTGGTCTTTTTGGGCATTTTGGGCTTTTGGCAGTGGAATGTTTCTTTACATTTGAATACATGTGCAGGCAATAGTCAGTTAAATCAAACTTATTACAGTGTTAGTGTTTTCTGTTCCTCCTTATTAAAATCAATTAGAAGCAGGAGAACAGAATAGGAGATTTCAGAGTTGACATCTTGGGAGAGTCTAGATAAACAGAGAAATGCATGACTGTTTAAACTGACTGATGCTCCCAGGCTGGCCTATAAAGTCAAGCCTCTGTGCTGCTGTCATTGCTCCCCGAGGATCTGCTGGAGTCTCTGTGCTATGGAGAGGGCCTTGGGATGGGGGCAGGGCAGCAAGGGCAGGCGGGGAGGGCCCAGAGCCAATCCTGACACCTCACTCATCAGCTGCTTATTCACAGCCAAATCAAACCCTGCACACACACAAACACAATGTATCATATCACAAAAGGCACAGACTCACTCTAGGTTAATCTCACAGATGACACACATGGGAATGACTAGTGGGTGAAAATGTTGCACTCACTCACCTAGATTTATTGCATAACAGAGGATATCTTGCACCTGGAACTGCAAAGGGAGATCAAAGACATGAATCAATCAGATTATCACAGATTTAGGAAAACTACAATGATGTCCTGAGTTGTTGTTTTGTCTGAGGCTGAAAAGAAGGTGTACCTGTATAGTCCTGGCCTTGGGGAGGTCCCCTTTATCAAAGGCTGACATGAGTCTGTTCACACTGCTGCCCAGGTAGTTGTATGTGCTGGGGAGAGAGTGACATTCCTAAGACATACAGTGCATTCGGAAAGTATTCAGACCCCTCGACTTTTTCTACATTTTGTTATGTTACAGCCTTATTCTAAAATTGAGGAAAAGGTTTCATTTAATCAATCTACACACAATACCCCATAATGAAATGTTTGCTAATTCATAAAAATAAAAAGGGTCCTCCCGAGTAGCGCAGCGTTCTAAGGCACTGCATCGTGTCAATACAGACCCGGGTTCGATTCCGGGCTTTATTACAACCGGCTGTGATCGGGAGTCCCATAGGGCGGCGCACAATAGGCCCAGCATCGTCCAGGTTAGGGCTTATCGCTCTCTAGCGACTCCTTGTGGCGGGCCGGGCACCTGCAGGCTGACCAGGTTGTCAGTTGAACAGTGTTTCCTCTGACACATTGGTGTGGCTTGCTTCAGGGTTAAGCGGGCAGGTGTTAAGAAGTGCGGGTTGGCGGATCATGTTTCGGAGGACGCATGAAATCGACTTTCGCATCCAGAGCCCGTTGGGAAGTTGCAGTGATGAGACAAGATTGAAATTGAGGAGAAAAAGGGGGTAAAATACAAAACAAAAATGTAAAACAGAAAACAAATAAAAAATACCTTACATAAGTATTCAGAACCTTTGCCATGAGACTTCAAATTTAGCTCGGGTGCATCTTGTTTCCAATGATCATCCTTGAGATGTTTCTCCAACTTGAGTCCACCTGTGGTAAATTTAATGGATTGGACATGATTTGGAAAGGCACACACCTGTCTATATAAGGTCCCACAGTTGACAGTGCATGTCAGAGCAAAAATCAAGCCATGAGGTCAAAGGAATTGTCTGTAGAGTCCGAGACAGGATTGTGTCGAGGCACAGATCTGGGGAAGGGTACCAAAAAAACATTACTGCACCATTGAAGGTCCAAGAACACAGTGGCCTCCATCATTCTTAAAATGGAAGAAGTTTGGAACCACCCAAGACTATTCCTAGGAAACCTGGCACCATCCCTACAGTGAAGCATGGTGGTGGCAGCATCATGCTGTGGGGATGTTTTTCAGTGGCAGGGACTGGAAGATGACTCAGGATCGAGGCAAAGAAGAACAGAGCAAAGTACAGAGAGATCCTTGATGAAAACCTGCTCCAGAACAGGACCACAGACTGGGGCGAAGGTTCACCTTCCAACAGGACAATGACCCTAGCACACAGCCAAGACAATGCAGGAGTGGCTTTGAGACAAGTCTCTGAATGTCCTCGAGGGGCCCAGCCTGAGCCTGGACTAGAACATGATCGAACATCTCTGGAGAGACCTGAAAATAGCTGTGCAGTGAAGCTCTCCATCCAACCTGACTGAGCTTGAGGATCTGCAGAGAAGAATGGGAGAAACCCAAATACAGGTGTGCTAAGCTTGTAGCATCGTACCCAAGAAGACTCAAGGATGTAATTGCTGCCAAAGATGCTTCAACAAAGTACTGAGTAAAGGGTCTGAATACTTATGTAAATATGATATTTCAATTTTTTTCTAAAAACCTGTTTTTGCTTTGTCATTGTGGTATTGTGTGTAGATTGAGCCAATTTTTTTATTATTTTTAGAATAAGGCTGTAACATAACAAAATGTGGAAAAAGTCAAGGTGTCCAAATACCCTCAGAATGCACTGTAAGTGTCTGCCTAATGAACTGACTTCACACAGAGCCTAGTTCTCAGGGTTAAAGTATGATATCAAATAGAGACCAACCTGCCTACAGCCCCATTGGCACCCATTGCCAAAGCTCCTAGCAGTTGCTGTTAAAGAGTAAAACATTCTTTAATTAGATAAAAATAACATACTGAACACGACTTGCCTCTAAGGCAGTTCGAGTATCCCGACAGGACACATTTTTGTTGGTGCCCCAAATAAAAACACCTGATTTAAATGATAGAGGGCTTGATGATTATTTGACAAGTTGAATCAGGTGTGCTTGTCTGGGGCTACAATAAAAATGTGTACTGTTTGGGGTACTTGAGGACTGGAGTTGGGAAACACTGCTCTAAGGATAAGTTATCTTCATACTGACAGAGAGAAACAAGCACAGAGAGGGAGGAGAAAGATGAAGTGCTGACCTCATCTATACCATATAGGAGTGACCAGTGAGATGGACTATAGCTGACACACTGGCCAAAGTCCATCAGGTCGCTGCCACTGAACTTCAGCCCCTGGAACGAGGGGATCTGATTCGCTATCCCCTCCAACACATCCCTTGATCGCACTGACAGGAGAAAAGAGTGGCTGAGAATCAACATGCTTTTAATTCAAACCCTGAATATTAGAGTATCACATGCAGAGGTGCATCAAGAAGTGACCGAGTGTATCATATCAACTGAAAGCAGAGTACTCACAGTTGACCCCGGTCACAGCTGGAATGTGATAATAGTAGAAGGGCATGGCTGGGGCGGCTGCAGCCACTTCCTGGAGAAACATCCTCAGAGCATCTGAGTTCAGTGGAAGGAAACAGCGTAAGGAAAGCAAATCTCACTGCAACGTTGATCCGAGTGGAATGGCTTAGGCATACCGTAATGAGCAAACAGAACCACAAGTATACGTCACAACCCGAAAAATATGCTCAACCCACCTGCGGTGGCGGGTTTGAAGAAAGAGGGGGAGATCACTGATATCCCATCGGCTCCTATTTCAGCAGCATGTCGTGCCTGCATGGGAGACACGGAGATAGTATGACACCTTACACTGTGAGCTGTTCCAAAGCCTTGTGCCGAGTTTAGACTAGTTATGGGTAGGCAGGAGTCCCAACAGGTTGTGGCAGGGATGACTCACCAGCTCCTGGGAGTCCTTCAGACTCATGCAGCCCACGTGCACTATCACCTGCTCCAGCCTGTGAAAACACATCAACGTGTGCCAAGAAGCCAGCACGGCTTAATCAGTGACTCATTCACACACAGAGAAACAGTATTGCCACATACATTGAGCATAGCAAACATTAGGAACACCTTAATATTGAGTTGCACCACCCCCACCTCCTTTTGCCCTAAGAACAGCCTTCTATTCATGGACTTTACAATGTATCGAAAGCATTCCACAGGGATGCTGGCCCATGGTGCAGGTCTTGACAAACCGGTGCACCAGGCACCTACTACCATACCCCGTTCATAAGGCACTTTTGTCTTACCCATTCACCCTCTGAATGGCATACATACACAATTCATGTCTCAATTGTCTCAAGACTTAGAAATCCTTCCTTAACCTGTCTCCTTCCCTTCATAGAAGTGGATTTAACAAGTGACATCAATAAGAGATCATAGCTTTCACCTTGATTCACCTGGTCAGTCTCATGAAAATAGGTGTCCTTAATGTTTTGTCTACTCAGTGTATAAACCATATTACACACACACAATTGATAACCACATTCTGTATTACTTACTTGTTGGGTTTAGAGTTTGCAAGAATGGCATTTCACAGACTTACTTGTTCTTGCCCTGATGACACCACTCCACTGCAAGCAGCTTCCTCTCCTCCACAGTGAGAGACATGCCTTCTCCTGTCGTGCCATTTACTGGTGGAGCAGTTGGGGAAAAGAACAGAGGCATAACTAACAGCTGTGCTTGAGCTTGGTAGGAAAGTGATAGTACCACTATGACTTTGCACAGATCAATTGGGGGAAGATGAGCAATAACTGTGTAAGGAGGAAGCCAGACCCGGCGCCAGGATAAAGTGACTAAGGAGGCAGTTGTAATCGGCGAGGCAGCTACATTTCTGGGCATTCTTGCAATAGAATTATATTGAATTCTGCTTAGCTTACGCTATACCACAACAAACAAAGTTCAAACAGAGACTCATTGAGTGATTTTGAAGTGACAGGTTGGCATGAAAATAGGGTCCTTATAGCAGTGGTAAGACCAAAGATTCAGCAGGAGGCAGGCAGGTAGAGGTGCAAATAACTGTTGGATTTATTTACACAGCGCTGGTGTTTCAAAGATGACGCTAATATTTACAAAATAAATAAATAAATAAATAAATATATATACACACACACAGGGGCAAAAAAGTATTTAGTCAGCCACCAATTGTGCAAGTTCTCCCACTTAAGATGAGGCCTGTAATTTTCATCATAGGTACACTTCAACTATCACAGACAAAATGAGAAAAAAACCCCCAGAAAAATCACATTGTAGGATTTTTTAATGAATTTATTTGCAAATTATGGTGGAAAATAAGTATTTGGTCACCTACAAACAAGCAAGATTTCTGGCTCTCACAGACCTGTAACTTCTTCTTTAAGAGGCTCCTCTGTCCTCCACTCGTTACCTGTATTAATAGCACCTGTTTGTACTTGTTATCAGTATAAAAGACACCTGTCCACAACCTCAAACAGTCACACTCCAAACTCCACTATGGCCAAGACCAAAGAGCTGTCAAAGGACACCAGAAACAAAATTGTAGACCTGCACCAGGCTGGGAAGACTTAGTCTGCAACAGGTAAGCAGCTTGGTTTGAAGAAATCAACTGTGGGAGCAATTATTAGGAAATGGAAGACATACAAGACCACTGATAATCTCCCTCGATCTGGGGCTCCACGCAAGAGCTCACCCTGTGGGGTCAAAATGATCACAACAACGGTGAGCAAAAATCCCAGAACCACACGGGGGGGACCTAGTGAATGACCTGCAGAGAGCTGGGACCAAAGTAACAAAGCATACCATCAGTAACACACTACGCCGCCAGGGACTCAAATCCTGCAGTGCCAGACGCGTCCCCCTGCTTAAGCCAGTACATGTCCAGGCTCGTCTGAAGTTTGCTAGAGAGCATTTGGATGATCCAGAAGAAGATTGGGAGAATGTCATATGGTCAGATGAATCCAAAATATAACTTTTTGGTAAACTCAACTCGTCGTGTTTGGAGGACAAAGTATGCCGAGTTGCATCCAAAGAACACCATACCTACTGTGAAGCATGGGGGTGGAAACATCATGCTTTGGGGCTGTTTTTCTGCAAAGGGACCAGGACGACTGATCCGTGTAAAGGAAAGAATGAATGGGGCTATGTATCGTGAGATTTTGAGTGAAAACCTCCTTCCATCAGCAAGGGCATTGAAGATGAAACGTGGCTGGTTCTTTCAGCATGACAATGATCCCAAACACACCGCCCGGGCAACAAAGGAGTGGCTTCGTAAGAAGCATTTCAAGGTCCTGGAGTGGCCTAGCCAGTCTCCAGATCTCAACCCCATAGAAAATCTTTGGAGGGAGTTGAAAGTCCGTGTTGCCCAGCAACAGCCCCAAAACATCACTGCTCTAGAGGAGATCTGCATGGAGGAATGGGCCAAAATACCAGCAACAGTGTGTGAAAACCTTGTGAAGACACAGAAAACATTTGACCTCTGTTATATACCCTTTGTTGGCAATGACAAAGTATTGAGATAAGTATTTGGTCAATAACAAAAGTTTATTTTCCACCATAATTTGCAAATAAATTCATTAAATATCCTACAATGTGATTTTCTGGATTTTTTAAATAATTTGAAGTGTACCTATGATGAAAATGACAGGCCTCATCTTTTTAAGTGGGAGAACTTGCACAATTGGTGGCTGACTAAATACTTTTTTGCCCCACTGTATACACACATACACAAAATTCTGAATTCAAAATGTCAGCATTCAAAAGAAAAACCCTCTCATGAGGCACATTCTGACTTGCAGGCACTCAGATACAGCCTCCCCTTGGGTTACCAAACAGGTGGGGTCCAGCAGGCTCAGATACAGCCTCCCCTTGGGTTACCCAAAAGTGAACTAACTAGAACACCTATTCTTGGCACACAGGCCAGGTATATCTATGCAAACTAAAGTGTGCGCGTTCACACAACATTAAACATGGAGAAATCGGACACATGCTCTCCAAACAAAGACAATGAAGAAATTGACAGTAAACTGTTAAATGTTTTGCACAGTTTGTGAGGTCTCCAAACAATGTGTCTTTTTGTAGAATATCCGTAACTATACATTCTAAATGGGGGAGTAGGTTGGGATTAACTTTGCAGATAAGTACAGTATATACAGTGGCAAGAAGTATGTGAACCCTTTGGAAATACCTGGATTTCTGCATAAGTTGGACATAGAATTTGATCTGATCTTCATCTAGGTCACAACAATAGGCAAACACAGTCTGCTTAAACTAATAAACAATTATACGTTTATATGTCTTTATTGAACACACCGTGTAAACATTCACAGTGCAGGGTGGATAAAGTATATGAACCCTTGGATTATTATTATTTTTATTATGGGGATGAGATAGTTGGATGGGCTATTTATAGATGGGCTTTCTACAGGTCCAATGATTGGTAAGCTGCTCTGAGAGCTGATGCTTAAAGTTAGTGAGGGAGATGAGTCTCCAGCTTCAGTGATTTTTGCAATTCATTCCTGTAATTGGCAGTTGAGTACTGGAAGGAAAGGAAGCCAAAGGAGAAATTGGCTTTGGGGGTGACCAGTGAAATATACCTGCTGGAGCGCGTGCTACAGGTGGGTGCTGCTATGGTGACCAGTGAGCCGAGATAAGGGGGAGCTTTACCTAGCAAAGACTTATAGATGACAAGGAGCCAGTGGGTCTGGCGTCGAATATGAAGCGAGGGCCAGCCAAAGAGAGCATATAGGTCGCAGTGGTGGGTAGAATATGTGGCTTTGGTGACGAAATGGATGACACTGTGATAGACTGCTGGAGGCTATTTTGTAAATGACATTGCCGAAGTCAAGGATCGGTAGGATAGTCAGTTTTACGAGGGTATGTTTGGCAGCATGAGGGAAGGATGCTTTGTTGCGAAATTGGAAGCAGATTTAAATTTAATTTTGGATTGGAGATGCTTAATGCGAGTCTGGAAGGAGGGTGTACAGTCTAACCAGACACCTAGGTATTTGTCCACATATTCTAAGTCAGAACCGTCCAGAGTAGTGATGCTAGGCAGGCGGGCAGCGATCGGTTGAAGAGCATGCATTTAGTTTTACTAGCGTTTAAGAGCAGTTGGAGGCCACAGAAGGAGAGTTGTATGGCATTGAAGCTCGTATGGAGGTTATTTAACACAGTGCCCAAAGAAGGGCCAGAAGTATACAGAATGGTGTCGTCTGTGCAGAGGTGGATTAGAGAATCACCAGAAGCAAGAGTGACATCATTGATATATACAGAGAAAAGAGTCGGGCCGAGAATTGAACCCTGTGGCACCCCCATAGAGACTGCCAGAGGTCCAGACAACAGGCCTTCCGATTTAACACACTGAACTCCGTCTGAGTAGTAGTTGGTGAACCAGGCGAGACAGTCATTTGAGAAACCAAACTGGTTGACCCTTCTTTGGCAGCAATAACCTCTACCAAACATTTTCTGTAGTTGCGGATCAGACCTGCACAATGGTCAGGAGGAATTTTGGACCACTCCTCTTTACAAAACCGTTTCAGTTCAGCAATATTCTTGGGATGTCTGGTGTGAACTGCTCTCTTGAGGTCATGCCAGAACAACTGAAATCGGGTTGAGGTCAAGACACCATTAGGCATATTTTCTTCTGTTGTTAATTTACTTCTGTGTTTTGAGTCGTTGTCCTGTTGCATCACCCAACTTCTGTTGAGCTTCAATTGGCAGACAGCCTAACAGTCTCCTGTAAAATGTCTTGATAAACTTGGGAATTAATTTTTCCACTGATGATAGCAATCAGTCCAGGCCCCGAGGCAGCCCCAAAACATGATAATCTCTCCACCATACTTTACAGCTGGGATGAGGTTTTGATGTTGGTGTGCTGTGCCTTTTCTTCTCCACAGTGTTGTGTTCCTTCCAAACAACTCAACTGTAGTTTCATCTGTCCACAGAATATTTAGCCAGTAGCGCTGTGGATCATCCAGGTGCAGTTCAGCAAACTTCAGACGTGCAGCAGTTTTTTTGGACTGCAGTGGCTTCTTCTGTGGTGTCCTCCCATGAACACCATTCTTGTTTAGTGTTTTACGTATCACAAACTTGTCAACAGAGATGTTAGCATGTTCCAGATATTTCTGTAAGTCATTAGCTGACACTCTAGTATTCTTCTTAACCTCATTGAGCATTCTGCGCTTTGCTCGTACAGTCATCTTTGCAGGACAGCCACTCCTAGGGAGAGTAGCAACAGTGCTGAACTTTCTCCTTTTATAGACAATTTGTCTTCCTTTGACTAATGAATATCAAGGCTTTTAGAGATACTTTTGTAAACCTTTCCAGCTTTATGCAAGTCAACAATTCTTCATCTTAGGTCTTCTGTGATCTATTTTGTTTGAAGCATGGTTCACATCAGGAAATGCTTCTTGTGAATAGCAAACTTTAATTTTGTTAGTGTTTTTTATAGGGCAAGGCAGCTCTAAGCAACATCTCCAATCTCATATCATTGATTGGACTCCAGGTTAGCTGACTCCTGACAATTAGCTTTTGGAGAAGTCATTAGCCTAGGGGTTCACATACTTTTTCCAACCTACACTGTGAATGTTTAAATTATGTATTCAATATAGACAAGAAAAATACAATAATGTGTGTGTTATTATGTTTATGTCTATTGTTGTGACTTAGATGAAGATCAGATCAAATGGGATGACCAATTTATGCAGAAATCCAGGTGATTCCAAAGGGTTCACATACTTTTTCTTGCCTGTGTGTATGTGTATATATTTATTTATTTCATGGGGCATTTAAAAATATTGACAAATAATTGGCACAAAGAAACAAAAAAATTGAGAGAGATGTGCCTATATCATGTCTTCGCCACACAACCCTCCCCTCATAGCAGTTGCCCCGAGGCAGATGAACAGTTAAAAAATGTAGACTAAGTTTTTGGCTATGCAGTGGCACAAACTTCCCCGCATGAGCCATTGTTGAAGCAGGTAAGGGAGCATTCTCTCCCAAACGATGCACAAGAGACACTGGGGTTGTCTCCAGACCTCAAAACAGTGACAACTTCCGTGACACACCCAGGAACATCCCCTTTATAAGGACTCTGCCCTTATAAATAAAAAATGACAGGCGGAGGCGTATCACATTATTCACTTAGCCTACCACAGAGATGAGAAGTGTTTCATGCTTTTTACAGAAACCCAAACGAGTTATAACTAATCACCCCCCTACACACACTGCGGCCCACTCTGACCATTGTGCGGACACAGTGCAGCTGATATTTTCTTTGTGTCAACCGGTCACTCAATCATTTGACGTTGTATTTACTGTAGGGGCATAAAACTGAGGGGGAACAAGTTTGAACAGAGGGGATACCCCTCAAGGAGCCAGGTAAAGAGGAAGCTCTTACCAAATATACTCTTAACACCTTGTTGCTCTAACAGGTAGTCAACGTAGGGTCTGATCTCTGAAAGGTTGATTTCACTGTGGAGAGAGATTGGATAAAGAGTACAGTAAGTTGAAGAATGTAAAGTCAACAACAGCTCTAATCATAAATGCATACATAGCATGACCCATAAAACAAGTTAGATCACCTACCCTTCAGGAGTGAGAGGTGTAAAAGTGGCAGCTACAAGGCCAGTGGCCTTCCTGCCAACAACGGGAGTCATGGCTGTGTGAGAGAGAGAAAATATGCTGACTGTGCATGGTTGGTTGGGGGGGTCTGTTAATTTCCTGAGTTGAATTGAATCCTTCACTACAAAAGAATACCAAAACTGGTTGAATCAAACGTTGTTTCCACAAAATTTCAACCCCAACAAAATCTGATGAAATTGCTGACAACTCAACCAGATGTAAATTAGACATTGAACTGATGTCTGTGCCTAGTGGGTAGAGTAGAATTCTGCACTACAATATGAAAACAACCATGGAATGGATAATATTTCATAGCTTTACAATAATAGGTCTGATTCTTCAAACTACATTGAGCCTATAGTGACTCTCCCCTAAGACTGACATTAACTTGCCAAGCAAACAATGGCACTGACCCCTGTAACGTTATATAGCTTAATGACGATCTCGTGTATTTCTTATTTCTATTAGTCGTGTGTTTTTGTTCTACTTTACTCTATAGTACTACGGATATTGATTACTGCTTTGTTGGGGAAGAATTAGCCAGAAAGGCATTTCACAGTACTTGTGCACGTGACAATACAACCTGAAACTTAAACTATCAGTTTATCATGTTAGGCATGCAATGCATACAGTACTAAATATGTTGTTACCCGTTTTGTTTGTTCCTCCAGTAGATCCTGCACAAATAGGTGGAAATATGATGCAAGCCTTTATTTCGTTTTCTTGTTGAAGAGAGCCTGCTTTACCTTCTGCCTCTACTAGAGAGTTTTCAACATGGATTTGACGTCAAAGCTCAAGTAGGTCATGTGAGACCAGACGTTGCACATGACTTTTCTAGGCTAGATGGGAAATGTAGTGACTACCAACAAAGGTGGGACATTCATTCTGATGTCTGTCAATATTCAAGGAACTGACAAACGTCCACCTTTATGTATATTGCCATCACATTTTTTTAAGGCATATTCTTTCCAAATGTATAACGACTGACTGAATAAATGTACATTTAATAGTATTGCATGACAAAACTACAACATTTAGGTGTTGGAAGGGGCTGAGGGACCTACATCCTAACCGGATGCGGATGTTGTTGACGTTTATCTTAACAGCACCTTTGCTTTTATTTCACGTCTAGTTGGCGGCTAAGGGTTCAGGCTCAAGGCAACAGAGAACGGCCAAATATAACAAGCAGAACAGAAGACACTGCCGGAGGGGCTTAACTCAACGGCTGGAATGGACTCGGCGCCTTTCCTACTTCGCTTGTTTTTGGACTGTCATTTACCGGACAAACTGGCTAGCTAGCTGGCTAGTAACGTTAGGCTCCACAACTGTCGGACGAAAGAAGGGAACAGTCAAAGGAGGAAATAACAGCCAACAAAGTTAGCTTTCTGGTTATATTAGCTTTCTCGTCTTGCTTGCTTTACGGATATCCTAATTGTTATAGCTACCATTAGCTAGATCTTCTCTATGTGGCTACTGTCGATAACAACGGAACAACTTTGTAGTCAGCTACGTTATCGGAATTAGTTCATGATTAGCTAATTATTTTGTAGTTTTAAGTTGACCTGAAAGCGAGAATTTACCTCTTCGGTATTACTGGCAGTAGCTCAGCGTTTATGGTGTCCGCTTACCCAGACACGGATGTCAAGTAACGTTAATAGGAAAGGAGAGTTTGTTTAGATTGACTTGAAGAATGTTACACTGTCAGTAATCAATAATGTGTTAATAAACGCCACAGATAGCGGGGTTTAACAGTATGTGAATGTTTTGTGTTGACTGAAGCGTTGCCAACGTGTCACACGCTATGTAGGTCCGGGTGCCGCGCGTGTCAGTGACTGGAAAGCAAACAGGTGTGACCAACAGGTGAACGCGGTTTTAAGGGATTTGACACTGAGTCAAGGAAGGAGTGTGCGCGAACGTCTTGGTATAACTTTGTCTTAGATATTAAGACTCATTTTATGACAGATCACTAATATCAGTTTAAATAATAATACAGCATTCCTGCATTCTGTCAAATATATTACGTATGAGTCTGATTTTTTTTTTAGATACAGTTGTATGTCCAACCTCTTATAACACCACTGCCATAAACCGGGATTTGTACATTATGACTTTGGTGAGGTGGAGTGAGTCAAAGATGGTGTCTAAATGGGCATCAATAAGCTTATTAGTAACAATATTGTTGTCCTTATAAACAGCACTGCCTCAATGTGTTTGAAAGCGTTAAATAATCATTGGGCAGACAGACTGCTGAATATGTGAACATGAGATCTGAGTGCTTGTGTTTATCAGAGAGTGTTGTGGTGTCTAGGCCAATATTAATGTGATGATCGGTTACAGTTCCACTTGACTGAAAAAGCCAGGTTGTAGCTATGTGGACAGTGTTGTGGTTTCGCCCCGCAACAATGTCGGCCCTATTGTTCTCATTGCTGCTATTGCTGAGCACCTTATGCAGGCTTGGACAATCTATGTCACGAGAGGAGAAGCTCAAACTGAGGTGAGTGAGAATGATGGTCTGGTTCTGGGCTAGATGTGTGACAAGTTCTGACTTCCTCAGATAAAGGAGAATGAGCTAAGCTGACTTGTTCTTTCCCTTCAAGGAACCAAGTGGTTGAGATGTTTGACCATGCTTATTCAAATTATATGGTAAGTCTCGTCACCGCACCTGCCCCAATCATATAACTGAGATCAAATCCAAGTTTAATGGTCGCATACACAGTTTATCAGATGTTCTAGCTGGTGCAGTGAAATGCTTGTGTTACTAGTTTCTAACAATGCAGTAAAATATCAAACAAGTACACAAATAATAATAATTTAAAAAAAGATTACAAAAACCACAACAAGAAATCAAGAAATGTCGGAACTTAATAAATTAACAACCCAAATAACACTGCAACACATCCAAATGCAATCTACACGTATTTACACAAGATATACTAAGAATGGTATGTACAGCAGTAGCTATATTAGTGAGCTATGTTAAGATTCCAGTATATAAATGAATATGCAGTGTATAAACAGTGTAACTAAAATGCAATGTACAGTAGTAGCAATATTAGAATGATCTGTTTACAAACAGTATTTAATTACACAGTACAAAACCCTATGGAAGAATGCATAGAATTTCTGGAAATTAGCTTCCGGACCAGAGTCCTGAATATAAATATACACTCAGTTGACAGTTTATTAGGTACATCCATCTAGTACCGGGTCAGACCCTCCCTTTGCCTCAAACAGCCTGAATTCTTTGGAAACGAGACTTGAAATTGCGCTCCGGTGCATCCTGTTTACATTGATCATCCTTGATGTTTCTACAACTTGATTTGAGTCAACCTGTGGTAAATTCAATTGATTCAACATGATTTGGAAAGGCACACACCTGTCTATATAAGGTCCCACAGTTGACAGGGCTTGGTTTTTGCTCTGACATGCAATGAGGTCGAAGAAATTGTCCGTAGAGCTCCGAGACTGGATTGTGTGGAGGCACAGATGTTGGGAAAGGTACCAAAACATTTTTGCAACATTGAAGGTCCCGAAGAACACCGTGACCTCCATCATTCTTAAATGGAAGAAGTTTGGAACCACCAAGATTCTACCTAGAGCTGGCCGCCCGGTCAAACTGAGCAATCGGGGGAGAAGTGCCTTGGTCAGGGAGGTCACCAAGAACCCGATGGTTACTCTGACAGAGCTCCAGAGTTCCTCTGTGGAAATGGGAAGAACCATCCAGAAGGACAACCATCTCTGCAGCACACCACCAATCAGCCCTTTGTGTTAGTGGCCAGACGGAAGCCACTCCTCGGTAAAAGGCACGTGACTGCCCGCTTGGAGTTTGCCAAAAGGCACCTAAAAGACTCTCGGACCGTGAGAAACAAGATTCTCTGGTCCGATGAAACCAAGATTGAACTATTTGGCCTGAAAGCGAAGCGTTATGTCTGGAGGAAACCTGGCACCATCCCTACCGTGAAGCATGGTGGTAGCATCCTGCTGTGGGGATGTTTTTTGTTGGCAGAGACTGGGAGACTAGTCAGGATCGAGCAAGTAAAGAGATCCTTGCTGAAAACCTGCTCCAGAGTGCTCAGGACCTCAGACTGGGGGAAAAGGTTAACCTTCCAACACGACAATGACCCGATGCACACAGCTAAGACAACACAGGAGTGGCTTTAGGACAAGTCTCTGAATGTCCTTGAGTGGCCCAGCCAGAGCCCGGACTTGAACCTTATCGGAAGTACTGAGTAAAGGGTCTGAATACACTGTTTTTGTATTTAAAAAAAATAAATCTGCAAAAATTTCTCAATTTGATTTTGCTTTGTTATTATGGGGTATTGTGTGTAGATGAGGAAAAATAATTTCAACCATTTTAGAATAAGGCTGTAACATAACAAAATGTGGAAAAAGTCAAGGGGTCTGAATACCATTTGAATGCACTGTATGCCTATGTAGACTCTTAGCTTTCCATTGACATGCTCCTATGAACTTCTCATGTTGGTGCTCATGGGTCCTTTCAGATTAAATGAGTGCATGTCAAGTGTTTTACATTTCTGCTTTATTTGCCAGGAACAGATATGAATGTATTGATTTTGGTGTGGTAGTGTTTTGCAAGGAAACTACTTGAACCTTATTTATGCCTACTGTATGTCAAGTATTGTCTGACATATGTTCAACATTTACACACTACTATTGATCCTTATTGGTTGTGTTCTCCAGGACCATGCGTACCCAGCAGATGAGCTGATGCCTCTGACGTGTCGGGGGAGGGTGCGTGGGCTGGAGCCCAGTCGGGGAGATGTGGATGACGCACTGGGGATGTAAGGACCTGCCTGCCTTCAGGCCTGAGTAGGATGTGGTAACGGGAGAAACAGTCCTGTTGGCTCTGGAATACTCTTGAGTCTCTATGTTGATATCTTCTCGCCATGATTTGATTGAATTGTCTCTGTGTGTTTTTAAGGTTCTCTCTCACCCTCATCGACACCCTGGACACTCTAGTGGTGAGTAAAATCTCTTTAGTTTGTATCACCGACCAGTAAACTGCCTTGTTCGTTTTGTTCAGTCTCTGTTTTTAGGGATGCTTTGATTTGAATTGATTTCCTCCCGTATTTACTTCCAGCTCTTAAACAAGACAACAGAGTTTGAAGCAGCAGTGAGGAGAGTGCTGAAAGATGTGCGACTCGACAATGACGTTGTGGTGTCTGTCTTTGAGACCAACATCCGTGTGCTGGGGTAAGAAAAAACAAAAGCCAGTTGACTGGCTGGACATCATGTGTGCTTGCGTGTGTTTGACTATTGTGACTTATGTTTTCAGGGGGCTGCTAGGGGGCCACTCCATGGCTGTGATGCTGAAGGATGCAGGGCATTACATGCAGTGGTACCAGGATGAGCTGCTCCACATGGCCAAAGACCTGGGTCTCAGACTCCTGCCTGCCTTCAACACCAGCAGTGGCCTGCCTTACCCCAGGGTGAGCTCTGACTATACATGCAGCCTATGCATAGACTTAACATAAGGTCTTGGCTGTTGTGTTTTTACCATAATATGTCACACACACACCCACACAAGCATGTACATACACCCATAAGGTTAGAGGGCAACTTTTGGCAAGCACATTAGCTAAAAGGATGCCGTCGGCTAGCGGGTAAGAGTACAGCAGCCCTCAGATTATGACTGCATCATTTAATTTTCTGCTTCAGTGCTCTGCTTGCAGCTGCCATAGTTTTCAGAGGCAGAGTTTTCTATGGCTGTGTAGTTCACGTGGACAATGACTTGGAACACAGCGTTGTATTTCAGTCTATGACATCTATATTGAGCCTTATAATTCCACTCAACAGGTAAACTTGAAGCATGGTGTCAGGGGTCCTGAGTCTCGGACGGGCACAGAGACGGACACCTGCACAGCTTGTGCTGGTACCATTATTCTGGAGTTCGCTGCCTTGAGTCGCTTCACTGGGGACCCTGTGTTTGAGGTATAAGACATTTGTCTCTTACTTTTTAAAATGTGTGTTCAGATCACAGCGGATGCATGACTAGACTGCAGCGGTGCTAGACCTTAAAGGGTTAATCCAGCTTGTTGACTCTCGGAGATCCCAGTGTGTCTGAATGATATTGATTCATGGTCTTCTGTAGTTCAGTTGGTAGAGCAAGGCTCTTGCCACGTCAGGATAGTGGGTTTTGAGTCCCAGGGCCACCCGTGTTACGTTGTTTTCATCCATGCATGCCTAAGTTTGCATGAAATATTTTGCTAAATAGATTTGAAAAATAACAATAATAATTTTACAATTAATTTAATCAAACACAGGTCCATGCACGGAGAGCCCTAAACTTCCTGTGGGAGAAGAGACAGAGGAACAGCAACCTAGTGGGAACAACCATCAACATCCACTCAGGAGAGTGGGTCCGCAGGGGTGAGGGAGAGAACCCGTCCCAGGCCATAACTAGTATGATAAAGGAGGATTTACATGGATTTTTCCTGCGAAGGACAGTGTATTGGATGTGGTAGAAGTGAATGGGCAAGGGGGTAGGCGCTGATGTTCTGTACTTGTAGAAATAGGCCATTAGTGTTTCTGAGGTATGAAACGATACACTGTTGTATTGTTCCAGACAGCGGAGTTGGAGCAGGGATCGACTCGTATTATGAGTACCTGCTGAAAGCCTACATTCTCCTGGGAGATGACCTCTTTCTGCAGCGCTTCAACATTGTGAGTGACATCATATGCTGTAACCATTCTCCAGCCGAACTCATGGAATGCTATTATGCCTTTATTATGATGGAATTCAATATACAGAAAGTATGCTCCATTCTCATCCTCAGCTTGTCATATTTTCTCATTATTTGTGTTTCCAGCACTATGCGTCTATAATGAAGTACATCAGCCAGCCTCCTCTCCTGCTGGATGTTCACATCCACAAGCCTCTGCTGCCTGCTCGCACCTGGATGGACTCCCTCCTGGCCTTCTTCCCCGGGCTGCAGGTGAGACACTCAGCCTGGCGTCACTAACAGACCAGCTGCCTAAGCAGGGGTTTTAGTACATAAAGATATTGCTGAGATTATGGAGACAAATGTAAACATGTATTTTCCTCCTAACCTTGTTAATGAATCCCCCAGGTGTTGAAGGGAGATATCGGACCGGCCATTGAGACCCATGAGATGCTGTATCAAGTCACCAAGAAACACAACTTCCTCCCAGAGGTTAGCTCAATTTTTTTTTGCTTCCTCTCCCTCCTTTTTCTCTCACTCAGGCTGTAGCCTTTAACACCCCTCTTTGTTCCCTAGGCGTTCACCACTGATTTCAGGGTACACTGGGCTCAGCATCCACTTAGACCTGAGTTTGCAGAGAGCACCTATTTCCTGTACAAGGTAAGAACTATGCAGACATGCAGTCTAGAAGTTGACATAAATCCATGAACATACAGTAGTCAGAATTTTCAGACCCCTTGACTTTTTCCACATTTTGATATGTTACAGCCTTAATCTAAAATGGATTTTTAAAAAATATATATATATTTTTATCCTCATCAATCTTCACATCATAACCCACAATGATAATGCGAAAACAGGTTTTTAGACATTTTTTGCAAGTGTATTGAAAAAAACAACAATGCTTATTTATATAACTATTCAGACCCTTTGTTATGAGACTCAATTGAGCTCAGGTGCATCCTGTTTCCAATGATCACCCTGTTTCCAATGATCACCCTTGCGTGGTTTCTTCAACTTGATTGGAGTCAACCTGCGGTAAATTAAATTGATTGGACATTATTTGGAAAGGCACCCACTTGTCTATATAAGGTCCCACAGTTGACAGTGCATGTCAGAGCAAACACCAGGCCATGAAGTCAAAGGAATTGTCCGTAGAGTTCTGAGACGGGATTGTGTCGAAGCACAGATCTGGGGAAGTTTACCAAAACATTTCTGCAGCGTTGAAGGTCCCCAAGAACACAGTGGCCTCCATCGAAGGTTGCTGGATCGAATAACCAAGCTGACAAGGTAAAAAAATGTTGTTCTGCCCCTGAGAAATGTATGTCGATTTAAGGCAGCCCCCCACACCTCTCTGATTCAGAGGGGATGGGTTAAATGCGGAAGACACATTTCAGTTGAAGGGCTTCAGTTGTACAACTGACTAGGTATCCCTCTTTCCGTTTCCCATTCTTAAATGGAAGAAGTTTGGAACCACCAAGACACTTCCTAGAGTTGGCCACCCAGCCAAACTGAGCAATCATGGGAGAAAGGCCTTGGTCAGGGAGGTGACCAAGAACCCGATGGTCACTCTGACAGAGCTCCAGGGTTCCTCTGTGGAGATGGTTGTCCTT
Organism: Oncorhynchus gorbuscha; assembly: GCF_021184085.1. Taxonomy (NCBI): domain Eukaryota; kingdom Metazoa; phylum Chordata; class Actinopteri; order Salmoniformes; family Salmonidae; genus Oncorhynchus; species Oncorhynchus gorbuscha. The sequence continues at coordinate 35,823,353 of NC_060187.1, forward strand.
CTGGAAGGTTCTCCCATCTCTGCAGCACTCTACCAATTAAGCCCTTATGGTAGAATGGCCAGACGGAAGCCACTCCTCAGTAAAAGGCACATGACAGTCCACTTGGAGTTTTGCCAAAAGGCACCTAAAGGAGACTCAGACCATGAGAAACAAGATTCTCTGGTCTGATGAAAGCAAGATTGAACTCTTTGGCCTGAATGCCAAGAGTCACGTCTGGAGGAAACCTGGCACCATCCATATTTTGAAGCATGGTGGTGGCAGCAGCATGCCGTGGGAATGTTTTTCAGTGGCAGGAACTGGGAGACTAGTCAGGGTTGAGGGAGAGATGAATGGAGCAAAGTACAGAGAGATCCTTGATGAAAACCTGCTCCAGAACAGAACCTCCGACTGAGGCAAAGGTTCAACTTCCAAAAGGACAATGACCCGAAGCACACAGCCAAGAGAACGCAGGGAGTGGCTTCAGGACAATTCTCTGAATATCCTTGAGTGGCCCAGCCAGATCGTGATTCCGATCGTACATTTCCGGAAAGATCTGAAAATAGCTGTGCAGCAACCTTATAGAGCTTGTGAGGATCTGCAGAGACGAATGGGAGAAACTCCCCAAATACAGGTGTGTCAGGCTTGTAGCATCATACCAAAGAAGACTCGAGGCTGTAATCGCTGCCAAAGGTGCTTCAACAAAGTACATAGTAAAGGGTCTGAATACTTAAGTAAATGTGATATTTCCATTTTCTTATTTATAATACATTTGCAAAAATGTCTAAAATCATGTATTCACTTTGTCATTATGATGAAACCGGCTCTCATGTAGGTTGAGGATTTTTTACATTTTTAAAAATCCATTTTTTGAATAAGGCTGTAACAAAATGTGGAAACGTGAAGAGGTCTGAATACTTTCCGAATGCACTGTACATTTTGATCTCAGTGGCCTTTGTTATTGCCTAATCCAGTTTTACAGTGTCTAACCCTGGTCCCACTGTTCTCTCTCTAGGCCACCAAAGACCCCTACTACCTAGAGGTAGGCCGCACGGTGCTGGACAACCTGAACCGCTTTGCCCGGGTCCCCTGCGGCTTTGCTGCCATGAAGGACGTTCGCACCGGGAGCCACGAGGACCGGTGAGAGCCCTGATCCAGGGGAATAGCCAAGGGACGGGGAGGGTCTGACTGACATTTAATGATGGGTGGAAACAGAGGTGGATGGTTTAAGTGGCTGAGCAACAGTGTGCCAGGCAGGTAGTTAAATCAAACTGGTTTATGTGGTGTCTACCCTGCTGCTCCAAATTTGGCCTGCTTCCTCTCAGAATGGACTCCTTCTTCCTGGCGGAGATGTTCAAGTACCTGTTCCTGCTGTTTGCAGAGGAGGAAGATCTGCCGTTTAATGTTGAGGACTACATCTTCACCACCGAGGCTCACCTCCTGCCCCTGTCCCTGTCCACTGCCCCTCACGCCCCCTCTCCTCCAGCCAACTCCACGGAACAGGCTGCATCTCTGCCTCATCTGTCTGCCTCTGTCAAATCTCTTTGGGTGGGTATAGTAAAATCACATGCTGTAACCAACTATAGTTCTAATGATACTACTTCTAATAATATTCAGATGATCGAGTTGGTCATGTTTGTTCTCTCCCACCTGTCTTAGTCAGAGGAAGAGCTGGATGACTCCAACTTTGATTGGACCTGCCCCAACACACACCTCCTTTTCCCTGATCCTGCCTTTCCTCGGAACCTCCGAGATCCAATCAGAAGTGCTGTGGACAAGAGCTGTCCCCGCCCTGCCCTTCACCGGTAAGGGACATTATGCCTATCGTGAGGAATCATGTTAAGTGCTTTTTGTACTGAAATATGGCAATATATTATTCTTGTCACAACCATACTGAATGTGGACATTAATGCCCTCCACCTTCTCGTCCAGTGAGCCAGGGATGGGTCGCCCCCCTCTGAGGGCTCAGGACTTCATGGCCAACAACCCTGATCACCTGGAGCTGCTGAGGAGGATGGGAGTCAGCCTTATACACCTGAAGGACGGCAGAGTGCAGCTAGTCCAACACGCTACACAGGTAAATAATCATGCCCAATACAAGCAGGGAGACATGTTTTTGCTATCAATTTGAATGGTGTCATAAGATAACTGCCAAACCCCCCCATATGAGTCTTATTCAGTCTCTCCCCATCTACTGCCCTCTCCTCTCTAACTCCCTCTCCATCCCTCTCTCTCCTGTTACTTCCTCACTCTAGGCGGTCAGTGCTGTGGCAGCAGAGGACGGGATGCGCTTCATGCAGGAGATGATGGAGCTGTCCAGCCAGCAGCAGAAGGAGCAGCTCCCGCCGCGCGCCGTACAGATCATCTCCCACCCCTTCTTTGGCAGAGTGGTGCTGACCGCTGGCCCAGCACAGTTTGGCACAGATCTTTCCAAGAGCATCCCTGGGGTGAGTGTGTTTCAGTGTGCCAATTTCCAATGGATGGGCGCCTGTCTGCTTGTTTGTTTATACTGTCTTGCCCCTAGGCGCCAGACGTTCTCTATTCTCAGTGTTCCGAGTGACGTTTGAACATGTACTCTCTTTGTCTGTCTGTAGGTGCGTGGGTTTGTGACAGTGGCTGAGCCCTACAGTGGCTGTGCGGAGCTGAGCAATGCTGCCTTTGTACAGGGCCGCATCGCTTTGTTGCAACGGGGGCAGTGTATGTTCGCTGAGAAGGCAAGACACATTATGAAGGCTGGGGCCATCGGAGGCATCGTCATCGGTGAGGAGACCAACTAACACAGGATCTTAATTTAAACAAATCTACTTCAAGAAGGCTTCACTAACTCTCATCATACTTCTGACATTTATACATGTTCATAACACTTTCATTATGTATATAACCTTTTTAATAAACTGACGTATTACCATTTATAGGGTCCTCTTTTACCCTGCTAACTACCCCCCCCCTTCTCCCCAACAGATGACAACGAGGGCAGCAGCAGTGACACAGCTCCCCTCTTCCAGATGGCCGGCGATGGACGCAACACGGACGACGTCACCTTGCCCCTGCTCTTCCTGTTCTACAAGGAGGGAAACATCCTGTTGGAGGCTCTTAAGGAGTACAGGGAGGTGGAGGTGCTGCTGAGCGACAAGGCCAGAGACCGAGGTGAGATCCACTGGACAGAACAGGAGGGTGCTACTAACTGGAGACATGTTCAGAACATGGGTCCTTATTTCAGCTCATTAGAGACCAGATTTGATTCTGTGAAGATTTCAAATTGGCCAGTATTTCAGGGTTCAGTGGTGACTCCAAATAGTGGGCCTGTGGCCACTTTACAGTAGCAGCTTGGTGGAGACAGGTGATGGTGAGCACCCTGTGTGATACAGGATACAGCTCCTTTTCCATTTGTCTTCCTTCTCCTCTCCTTCCCTGTAGTGGACTGTAACAGTAACTTTCCTCTGCTCTCTTTCTTTCCTTTCCCTTCACCCTTGGGATGAGCAGCCTCCATATTCAAAGGTAAACCTCTCCCTGGCATCCTGCTGGAGAGCAGTAAGTATCGCCGTCTTTCCCTTCTCCTCCATTATTTTGTGTGTGGTAGAGCAGCTCAGTGCAGGTTAGTCTTGTGTAAATAGCTGGCCATCTCAGAACTCATCAAGAGCATGGTACTGTTGGTCTGTACTGCACATGACTCATCAGTACCATGCTGTTTATAGTTCGCTGCCTCTTGTGAACTGCAACACTGCTCTATTTCTGTCTGGGAATGACCGGTGTGGGTGCTTGTGTTAGATATACAGTACCAGTCACACCTACTCATTCCAAGGTTTTTCTTTATTTGTACTTTCTTCTACATTGTAGAATAATTGTAAAGACATCAAAACTATGAAATACATGGAATCATCTAGTAACCAAAACAATTTTAAACAAAGATAAATATATTTGAGTCTTCAAAGTAGCCTCTCTTTGCCTTGATGACAGCTTTGCACACTCTTGGCATTTTCTCAATCAGCTTCATGAGGTAGTCACCTGGAATGCATTTAAATTAACAGATGTGGCTTGTTAAAAGTGAATTTGTGAAATTTCTTTCCTCCTTAATGCATTTGAGCCATTCAGTTGTGTTGTGACATGGTAGGTGGTATACAGAAGGTAGCCCTATTTGGGTAAAGACCAAGTCCATTTTATGGCAAGAACAGCTCAAATAAGCAAAGACAAATGACAGTCATCACTTTGAGACATGAAGGTCAGTCAATGTGGAAAATTTCAAGGACTTCAAGTGGAGTCACAAAAGCCATCAAGCGCTATGATGAAACTGGCTCTCATGAAGACCGCCACAGGAAAGGAAGACCCAGAGTTACCTCTGCTGCAGATGATAAATTCATTTGAGGTAACTGCACCTCAGATGCTTCAGAGTTCAAATAACACACCTCTCAACATCAACTCTTCAGAGGAGACTGTGAATCAGGCCTCCATGGTTGAATTGCTGCAAAGAAACCACTACTAAAGGACACCAACAACAAGAACAGATTTGCTTGGGCCAAGAAACACAAACAATGGACATTAGACTTGTGTCCTTTGGTCTGATGAGCACAAATTTGAGATTTTTGGGTCCAACTGCTGTGTCTTTGTGACGCAGAGTAGGTGAAAGAATGATCTCTGCATGTTTAGTTCCCACCGTGAATCATGGAGGAGGTGTGATTGTGTGGGTTGCTTTGCTGGTGACACTGTCAGTGATTTATTTAGAATTCATGGCACACTTAACCAGCATGGCTACCGCAGCATTCTGCAGCGATATCCCATCTCATCTGGTTTGCGCTTAGTCCCACTATCGTTTGTTTTTCAACAGGACAATGACCCAACACACCTCAAGGCTGTGTAAGGGTTATTAGACCTAGGAGGAGAGTGATGGAGTGCTATGTCCGATGACCTGGCTTCCACAATCACCTGACCTCAATTGAGATGGTTTGGGATGAATTGGACCGCAGCGCAAAGGCAAAGCAGACAAGTGCTCATCATATGTGGGAACATCTTCAAGACTGTTGTAAAAGCATTCGAGGTGAAGCTGGTTGAGAGAATGCCACGAGTGTGTAAAGCTGTCAAGGCATTTAATTTGAAGAATCTGAGAAAAAGGAAAACTGCACAGCGCTCTTGATAGTGTCACTGTTCTTTAATAAGCTTACGTTTCATCCACATGGCCTTCGTCAGAGCTTTTGTGTGTTTTAAATTAACACCCTTATGTAGACAGCTCGACCCACATCTTTTCCATGGATCAAATGGGGTTGGAGTCGAGGGAAAACAAATAAGTGCTACCAAATATAACGATGTGCATTTTATGTATGTATGTATGTATGTATGTGTATGTGTGTATGTATGTATGTATGTATGTATGTATGTATGTATGTATGTATGTATGTGTGTGTGTGTGTGTGTGTGTGTGTGTGTGTGTGTGTGTGTGTATTTTCCCTTGACTCAACCCCATTCGATGCATGGAATGGATGTGGGTGGGGCTAAATTTTTAAAAACGCACAAAAGCTCTGAAGAAGTCTGTGAGGCTGATACGTAAAGCTTATTAAAGAACAGTGATGCTATTGAGCGGTGTGCGGGTTTCTTTTTTTTCTCTCCTTTTATTCAACTGTTACCATGCACCTGCAAAAAAAGAGAGCTCAGATGTAGGAGTTCCTTTTGAATTTTTACTTTTAAAATATATTTGAATTTTTAAATTGTTTACTACATGATTCCATGTGTTATTTCATAGTTTTGATGTCGTGACTATTATTCTATAATGTAGAAAATAGTAAAAATAAAGAAATGTCAACTTTTTTGACTGGTAGTGCACATACAGTGGGGCAAAAAAAATACTTAGTCAGCCATCAATTGTGCAAGTTCTCCCACTAGAGGCCTGTAATTTTCATCATAGGTTCACTTCAACTATGACCAGACAAAATGAGAAAAGAAAATCCAGAAAATCCCATTGATTTTTTATGAATTTATTTGCAAATTATGGTGGAACATAAGTATTTGGTCACCGAAAAAAAAGCAAGATTTCTGGCTCTCACAGACCTGTAACTTCTTCTTTAAGAGGCTCCTCTGTCCTCCACTCGTTACCTGTATTAATGGCACCTGTTTGAACTTGTTCTCAGTATAAAAGACACCTGTCCACAACCTCAGTCACACTCCAAACTCCACTTTGGCCAAGACCAAAGAGCTGTCAAAGGACACCAGAAACAAAATTGTAGACCTGCACCAGGCTGGGAAGACTGCAATAGGTAAGAAGCTTGGTTTGAAGAAATCAACTGTGGGAGCAATTATTAGGAAATGGAAGACATACAAGACCACTGATAATCTCCCGCGATCTGGGGCTCCACGCAAGATCTCACCCTATGGGGTCAAAATGATCGCAAAAATCCCAGAACCACACGGGGGGACCTAGTGAATGACCTGCAGAGAGCTGGGACCAAAGTAACAAAGCCTACCATCAGTAATCCTGCAGTGCCAGACGTGTCCCCCTGCTTAAGCCAGTACATGTCCAGGCCCGTCTGAAGTTTTCTAGAGAGCATTTGGATGATCCAGAAGAAGATTGGGAGAATGTCATATGGTCAGATGAAACCAAAATATAACTTTTTGGTAAAAACTCAACTCGTTGTGTTTGGAGGACAAAGAATGCTGAGTTGCATCCAAAGAACACCATACCTACTGTGAAGCATGGGGGTGGAAACGTCATTCTTTGGGGCTGTTTTTCTGCAAAGGGACCAGGACGACTGATCCGTGTAAAGGAAAGAATGAATAGGGCCATGTATCGTGAGATTTTGAGTGAAAACCTCCTTCCATCAGCAAGGGCATTGAAGATGAAACGTGGCTGGGTCTTTCAGCATGACAATGATCCCAAACATACCGCCCGGGCAATGAAGGAGTGGCTTTGTAAGAAGCATTTCAAGGTCCTGGGGTGGCCTAGCCAGTCTCCAGATCTCAACCCCATAGAAAATCTTTGGAGGGAGTTGAAAGTCTGTGTTGCCCAGCAACAGCCCCAAAACATCACTGCTCTAGAGGAGATCTGCATGGAGGAATGGGCCAAAATACCAGCAACAGTGTGTGAAAACCTTGTGAAGCTTTACAGAAAACGTTTGACCTCTGTCATTGCCAACAAAACTTTTGTTATTGACCAAATTCTTTTTTTCCCACCATAATTTGCAAATAAATTCATTAAAAATCCTACAATGTGATTTTCTGGATTTTCTTTTTTCTCATCTTGTCTGTCATAGTTGAAGTGTACCTATGATGAAAATTACAGGCCTCATCTTTTTAAGTGGGAGAACTTGCACAATTGGTGGCTGACCTAAATACTTTTTTTGCCCCACTGTACATGGTGAGTAGGACATGGATGGATGGATACTCGGAACCTATATGGATGATTGTGCAGGACACAGTTTATTTATTGTGGTGAATGAACCACAATAAACTGAGCTCACCCCTTTCTCCTTCCTCAGGTGGGGACGCTCAGGAGGAGGACCAAACTTCACCCACCTCCGCAACTCTTGACCGGTCACACGTGAGCACTGTGGAGCTGGACGAATCAGCTCCCGAATTGGGTCCTGACAATGAGGAAGTGACTCCTGAGGAGGATGTGGGACCTGCCATTAAGAGTAACCCTGAGCCAGAGGAGGAGCCTGCTGTTGACAAGGACTCTAGCAGAAAATCAGTGAATGCCATGATGGCTGATTGGCGGGAGGACTTAGAGGCGTTCCAGCAGATGGAGAAGGATGAGCTTTGACAGCCTCCACATCCCCCCCTCCCTTATTCTCCTCCCCACTGATCTTTCCCAGCCACAGTATTGGCCTGGAGCACAGCTGACTGCCTCCTAAAGGATAACGTTTTAGTGGGGAGATGTTTTTATAAGAAATGGTTACCAGGATTGAATACAGTGACTTCCACTCTGTTCTTTCTCTTCACCTGTCTTTAGTTTCTCAGGTGTCAACATGCCAGTTGCTCCCCTGGCATACATCTGCCCATCTCATATTTCAGATTCTGGGGTGTCTTCTCTCTTTTGGCTCATAACAGAACAGACTGCAGTCCAGGTATGTCACCATGGACATCTGCTCTAGTTTCACTGTTCTCTGGTCTTTTTTTGTTTTTGTTTTACGTTTGTCTTCCTCTAAAATACATTTCTGGGTCACTGACATATGGGAGCAGATTCTGACTGCTGGTTGAATAATAATCCACTGACTAACTGGTTGAATGATTGGTTTATTTAACTGTGATATGTTGTCGGAACATTTTACTATTTTATTTTGTGGGCCTAATTTATGGGGTCAATATTAAGCTACTTGGCTGTAAGGGAATGCAGTGAGAAGCAGTCTATAAAAGGCTAGTACTGAGAATCACTTAGCACTGGCACTCTCCAGGAAGATATGAAGTTATTAGTGTGACTGTCTATGTATTTGTCAGTTATTTCCAAGGTCATTTGAAATAAAGTGCAGGTTCTGGTCGGTGTGAGAGGTCACCCCTCTGGTCCACATGGGATGAACCGGCCCTACCCTTGCCCTCTGTCATCATGGAGACAGGAGGGCAGACCGCATTGAAGAGTTGGTTGTATAGCAATAAAACCGACTGTTGCGCAACTATATCAAGATATAAAATACTGTACTGTCTTTGGGTATACCATGTTCTATATCTATGGCAGACAGAACCACTGACTGGCCAGCAGAGGGGATCCTTGTTTGGGGCATCATACTGATCTGGAGATTGCTGACTGACCGGAAGACCAAGCAAACAAAAATGCCAACAATGTAATTAACTTTTAATAAAATTGATAAAGAAATTAACAAGTGTTTTGTCATCTCAATTTTTTAAAACGTTTTTCAGGCAGTGTTAGACTAGGGGATTATGTTGGTTTTAGACTATTACATGACTGAAATGATAGTGGAACCATACAGTATTTGTATTGATAACCTCTTCACTGGGTCGGGATTAAAAGGGAATGGAGACACACAGGGGTTTCAATATTTTTTATGGGTTACTATTATACTATTTATGAATTTCTGATGCTTAATCTGCATGGATCATGCTGTGTACCCAATACATATAAAATTTGTAAAAAACAATATCAGTGTCCCCACTGCAACAATGAAATACTTTTGTCCTTGAAACATTTTATTGCAATACTGTAGAATTCCGTTCATTCCTATGGAGGACTGCCCCTTCTGCGGAGTAAAAGCCTCTTATTGGCCATTTTACATATCAGAACCAGGGTTAAAACATATCATTACGTGTACCACAGGAGGCTGCTGAGGAGAGAATGGCTCATAATGGCCGGAATTGAGCAAATGCAATGGCATCAAACACCTGGAAACCATGTGTTTGATATATTTAATACCATGCAACTTATTCCGCTCCAGCCATTACCACAAACCTGTTCTCTCCAATTAAGGTGCCACCAACCTCCTGTGGCTTGTACCCCTATCCTCACATCTTTAATAGAATGTCTCATTTTCTCTTAGGTCTATGAGCCCTTTGCTGTTACAGGCATTGCTTTCATTCTGTGCTAGAATCAATGGCTCACATTTTTCACAGAACTACTTATTTTCTCTCCAGAGAGAACAACTACTGAGCTGGCATGGTTGAACTATACCTCTCCGTCCATGATCATGCATCTTGGCCAATTTCAAGGAACATGATATCATGCATTAAAAAAATGTATTATGCACATTTCTGGTCCTTTTTCCCACTAATTGGTATTTTGACCAATCACATCAGATCTTTTCCAGATCTTTTGCAGAGTTGATCTAATTGGTCAAAATACAAATTAGTGAAAGATCAGAATTGGCTGCCTGTCTGAACGCAGCGATAATGTACCTGTCAATCTCATTTCCCAGAAAAGTAGTCCCTCTCACATGCTACTAATTGCTTCTGTTGTCAAATGTATTCATTTATTTAGCCACCTTTAAAATATATTTTTTAAATTCACAAAACAACCCTTCTATATTCTTATTGCCAAAAAAAATGAACAGAATATTTACATTAAACAGTAAAGTCCTAAGCAAGATGGCTGCATTACTGCGCGAAATAGTGGCATCCTGGTAAAATTACGCAAACCATAGTTTACGTTCAGTGAAATGGTAATACGGTTCCCAGCCACACGCTGTAGCGCCAGCTCCCGCCTGACTGTCTGCGTAAAGCTTGGCGAATCTCAAGTGGACCGTGAAGGAACTGGTTCAGTAAAGTAAGTAGCTACATTCATAAAATACTCGCTATTAGTTTTAAAACGTTATTAGCGTCTTAAATGAACGTGCATATATGATTTATTTCGTAGCGTTCTCTTTTGTTGTTGTTCCTTGACTCGGGCTGTGATTGCCTGGCGCTTTCCTTCCTGTGTCTTGGGGTTCGGCTCTCGGACATGTCTCTGTTAGACAAATATCTGCATGCGTCAGGAGAAAGGAGACTATAGGGGAAATGGAGTACTATAGTAGGTATGTTTTGTTTACCGTTTAGCATTATGCTCAGGTTGGATACAGTTCGATGGATTTAATGCTTTACCAATTTGTAAAAATATATATATATATAACAAATAATTCACGCTGGCCCCCTTGCCCTGTCGCTCTCTCTTTTCTTCCTCGTCTGCAATGCCGTTTGTTTCTGGACTTGAAGCACCATGAACAGAGGACACCTGGGCTGTTTTAAAGACAATCACCTATCTAGGCATGTGTGTCTCTGTGTACACGTAGAGACGTTACCCTCTCTTTCCCTGTGGGAAACAATGCGCCCAGTGTGTCTCTGCAGCACAGCTGGACACAACTGTGTGTTGAGGCGAGGATCAACTTTGCTCCGCCACGTTAGATCTGGGCATGCGGCGCAGCTCTACTATTAATTGACGCCTTAATTCAAACACATTACTTGTGTCGAGATCTACGGCTCCTCTGAGACTGAACTGTGAACTGGAGGTGCTCGAGGTGCTTGTCTGTATGTATATGGATACCTGACAGTGTCACTGCTCCATGAGCTCACAGGCGATCATATCGAGACACATACAGATCAATATTTCTTGGCCACTGATGTGCTTTAGTGATATGGCTTCAGCAACTATAGTATTGGGTAACGTAGTATTGAGCAACGTAGGATAATTTCTAGTGTTTACCTTACGTCGCCATAAGGGCCTACCTAGCCTTCTGTTTGACAATAATATAACAGCTGACTGATTTGCTGGTTAGTCGCTGGACGCTATCCCCTGCTGCTGGTCCACTGCAATAATTGGACCGATGCACATAGGTGTATTTGCTTTATTGCTTAGCCACTATATTCTGCTAGCAGCTTGTACATTGGCTAATATAGTCCTACACTGTTGTGATTAGATGACCATGCAATCTACGTTTGTCTTGCTTTATCTGTATGCCTCCATCTGCAGTCTTCATCCGTGAATGCGATGTGTATGATTCGCCGCTCGCATATGGCTTTTGTTCCGGCGGCAGAAAAATACAGCGCACAGCTTGCTCTGAAGTCAGCGTCTCCCTCCAGGCAGAGAGAGAGATCTATTATTAGCTGTCCTGTCCTCGCTCATCTCCCCATCTCTCTGCCTCTCAATTTGTGCTCTCGCTCACTTCATCCCCTATCTGGCCACTGTCTGAATCTCAGGTGGTGATTTTCGCCTGTCTTTGGCGGAGGTGGAGTGCAACCCTAATTGGGGTTGCTATGATGCAATGTTAACTTGACATCACTTTAACGGCCGGTCCTTGCTGTTCTGCCGCCCTAGGCAAGACCAAAAAATGCAGTCCAACAAAACTAGAATAGTCCCACTAAGCAAAATGATGTGTAAAATATGCAGTGTCGATTTTAGCATGTACATTTTGGTGGGGCAAACTCAATCATTTATGTTCATGCAAGCCACAACACTAAACAATACATTAATTTCACTGTAACAGTGACAAACTGCCCACAAACAGTTAGGGCATACATAAAGCTGTCCCAACAGCAGAGCTTTATTTTCAGGACAATGGAGTGAGTTCTTACCGTGCCTACACCTGGCTATCAGTAGCTGATATAGCTACTTAATTAAACAAATGTAGTTTCTACTGACAATTGAGATGTACAAACTATGGCATAAGGGGACGACGAGCTGATAATAGGTCATCCGTAATTTTGATTAAGACATTCATGAGTGAGCTTGAACAGACCTAGTGTATATATAACTATTTGTTCAGCAGTTTTGAAATGTACAGTGACATTCAGAACTGTGCCATTCTTAGAGTATTCTCCATGTACACCAAGTCAGAACTGTAGGATAAATAAAGGGGGCATATAAGCTGCCAGCGAAAGCCCTTACCATATTATGTGATTACATTTCTCTAAAACAGGCTATATGCTACATGTGCACCACCAACAATTCAGAAAGCAGGCCTTTCTAATCCACCTGTCTTGGGTATACCAGAAGAATATTGACCTCATTCTGTCAGATGCCTGGTTTTTCTTTAAAAGTGCTTTCCTCACCATCTTAAATAAGCATGCCCCGTTCAAAAAATGTAGAACTAAGAACAGATCTAGCCCTTGGTTGACTCCAGACCTGACTGCCCTTGACCAGCACAAACATCCTGTGGTGTACTGCATTAGCATTGTATACACCCCGCAATATGCACAGGCAGTTAGGAAAGCAAAGGCTAGCTTTTTTCAAACATAAATTTGCATCCTGTAGCACAAACTCCAAAAAGCTCAGGGACACTGTAAAGTCCATGGAGAATAAGAGCACCTCCTCCCAGCTGACCACTGCACCGAGGCAAGGAAACACTGTCACCACTGATCAAGCTACAATAATTGAGAATTTCAATAAGTATTTTTCTAAGGCTGGCCACGCTTTCCACCTGGCTACCCTTACCCCGGTCAACAGCTCTGCACCCCCCACAGCAACTTGCCCAAGCCTCCCCATTTCTCCTTCACCCAAATCCAGATAGCTGATGTTCTGAAATAGCTGCAAAATCTGGACCCCTACAAATCAGCTGGGCTAGACAATCTGGACCCTCTCTTTCTGAAAGTATCCACCACAATTGTTGCGACCCATATTACTAGCCTGTTCAACCTCTTTTGTATTGTCCGAGATCCCTAAAGATTGGAAAGCTGCTGTGGTCATCCCCCTCTCCAAAGGGGGTGACACTAGACCCAAACTGTTACAGACTTATATCTATCCTTCCCTGCCTTTCTAAAGTATTTGAAAGCCAAGTTAACAAACAGATCACCGACCATTCCAAATCCCACCATACGTTTTTCGCTATCAAGCTGGTCATGGGTGCACCTCAACCACGCTCAAGGTCCTAAACGATACCATAACCGCCATCGATTTAAAAGACGATACTGTACAATCACTGCATTCTTATCAGCATACTCAACAGCCTTGGTTTCTCAAATGACTGCCTCGCCTGGTTCACCAACTACTTCTCAGATAGAGTTCTATGTGTCAAATCGGAGGGCCTGTTATTGGGACCTCTGGCAGTCTCTATGGGGGTGTCACAGGGTTCAATTGTCGGGCCGACTCTTTTCTCTGTATACATCAATGATGTCGCTCTTGCTGCTGGTGATTCTCTGATCCACCTCTATGCAGATGACACCATTCTGTATACTTCTGGCCCTTCTTTGGACACTGTGTTAACTAACCTCCAGATGAGCTTCAATGCCATACGACACTCCTTTCGTGGCCTCCAACTGCTCTTAAATGCAAACAAAACTAAATGCATTACCTTCAACTGAACGCTGCCCCCCCCTCCGCCTGCCCATCGAGCATCACTACTCTGGGCGGCTCTGACTTAGAATACGTGGACAACTACAAATACCTAGTTGTCTGGTTAGACTGTAAACTCTCCTTCCAGCCTCACATTAAGCTTCTCCAATCCAAAATTAAATCTAGAATTTGCTTCCTATTTCACAACAAAGCCTCCTTCACTCATGCTGCCAAACATACCCTCGTAAAACTGACTATCCTACCGATCCTTCGGCGATGTCATTTACAAAATAGCCTCACTCTACTCAGCAAATTGGATGCAGTCTATCACAGTGCCTTCTGTATTGTCACCAAAGCCCCATATACTACCCACCATTGTGACCTGTATGCTCTCGTTGGCTGGCCCTCGCTTCATATTCATCGTCAGACCCACTGGCTCCAGGTCATCTATAAGTCTTTGCTAGGTAAAGCCCTGCCTTATCGCAGTTCACTGGTCACCATTGCAGCACCCACCCGTAGCACGTGCTCCAGCAGGTATATCTCACTGGTCACCCCCAAAGCCAACTCTTCCCTTGACCGCCTTTCCTTCCAGTTCTCTGCTGCCAATGACTGGAACGAATAGCAAAAATCACTGAAGCTGGAGACTCATATCTCCCTCACTAACTTTAAGCATCAGCTGTCAGAGCAGCTTATCTATCATTGCACCTTTACATAGCCCATCTGTAAATATCCCACCTAACTACCTATATGATTTCTTCTCCTTTGCACCCTAGCATCTCTACTTGCACATTTGTCTTCTGCACATCTATCACTCCAGTGTTTAATTTCTAAATTGGTTACCAACTTGTTATTTAATGTTTATGTCCAATGGCTGATGAGTACCGATACGTTTTATCTATCATTTCTCTTCGATTGAAAAGGGTTTGCCAGTATATTGTCGACTTTATTCATTATGATGACTAAGATTTTGAAAGTATGAGTTTGACATGATCAGTCCAATCAAAGCTACTGTAGATACAATGATTTCAAATCATGTTATATCTGTGGCCAATGACCTTGAACCTTCTTTGATGTACACTTCTAATGTAACTTTATGGCAGCACCCAAGGGGCTTGAATTGTTTTAGCTCTCCCCCTAGATTTCGAGCCCAACCACTTTCAGATCAAATGGCCTAACCTCTCCCCCTAGCTTTTGCGGTGAAGTAGGGTCCCCATAAGTGACAGAATACTGAGTCAATCACTGCGCAACTAGAGAACATTACCAACCCCTACACTCCGTATTTTCAGCTTGCTGCCCCACCCCCACAGAAAGCACTGAGCCCGGCTGAAACACCTGCATTTTGGAGCTACCTTGCTCAAGAAAGCAGAAAAGAGACCATGTTTGTATGTAACTTTATGAACTCAAAGATGTGTTTTTGAAATTGTTTGCAAACTGTTATATGACACCTATTAATGCCAAAATAATATTTAAAATCTATTATTAATTTATTTTGCTAAACATGAATGATGTGTCGCCACTGAACATGTATTTTCCAGACATTGAAGTTTGGTTCAATTTAGACTCTGAATAAAAGGTGAAAATATATATTTTCCAGGATGTTGAAAAGGTGTATTTTCTGGACGTTGAAAATAATTGTTTTCCAGATGTTGACATCCGGTCCATTTTTGTTTCTGAATGAAAGGTTTTTATTTATTTTTTATTTATAGATTCTTATGTTTGGACCAAATCAAGGCTTGTCCAGACTAGAGGTTGACCGATTATGATTTTTCAATACCGATAATGATTATTGGAGGACCAAAAAAAGCCTATACCGATTAATCGGACGATTTTTAAAAATATTTGTTTTATTTGTAATTATGACAATTACAACAATACTGAATGAACACTTATTGTAACTTAATATAATACATCAATATAATCAATTTAGCCTCAAGTAAATAATAAAACATGTTCAATTTGGTTTAAATAATGCAAAAACAAAGTGTTGGAGAAGAAAGTAATATGTGCCATGTAAGAAAGCTAACGTTTAAGTTCCTTGCTCAGAACATATGAAAGCTGGTGGTTCCTTTTAACATGAGTCTTCAATATTCCCAGGTAAGAAGTTTTAGGTTGTAGTAATTATAGGACTATTTCTCTCAATACCATTTGTATTTCATATACCGTTGACTATTGGATGTTCTTATAGGCACTTTAACAGTATAGCTTCCACCCCTCTCCTCGCCCCTACCTGGGCTCGAACCAGGAACACATCGACAACAGCCTCCCTCGCAGCGTTACCCATGCAGAGCAAGGGGAATAACTACTCCAAGTCTCAGAGCGAGTGACGCTTGAAACGCTATTAGCGCGCATCCCACTAACTAGCTAGCCATTTCACATCGGTTACACCAGCCTAATCTCGGGAGTTGATGGGCTTGAGGTCATAAACAGGGCTGTGCTTGAATCACAGAGAAGAGCTGCAGGCAAAACGCACGAAAGTGCTGTGTGAATGAATAATTACGAGCCTGCTGGTGCCTACCATTGATCAGCCAGACTGCTCTAGCAAATCATAGACTTAATTGTAACATAATAACACATAGGCTCATATTTCTTAGGTCATTAATATGGTTGAATCTGGAAACTCATCTCAAACGACGTTTATTCTTTCAGTGAATAAATGCCTTGTTCCGTATTGTATCTAACGGTTGGCATCCATAAGTCTAAATATTCCTGTTACATTGCATAACCTTCAGTGTTATGTCATAATTACGTAAAATTCTGGCAAATTAGGCAGCCCAAACTGTTGCATATACACTGACTCTGCTTGCAATGAACGCAAGAGAAGTGACACAATTTCACCTGGTTAATATTGCCTGCTAACCTGGATTTATTTTAGCTAAATATGCAGGTTTAAAAATATATACTTCTGTGTATTGATTTTAAGAAAGGCATTGATGTTTATGGTTAGGTACACATTGGAGCAAGGACAGGCCCTTTTCGCGAATACGCACCGCATCGATTATATGCAACGCAGGACACGCTAGATAAACTAGTAATATCATCAACCATGTGTAGTTAACTAGTGATTATGATTGATTGTTTTTTATAAGATAAGTTTAATGCTAGCTAGCAACTTACCTTGGCTTCTTACTGCATTCGGGTAACAGGCAGACTCCTCGTGGAGTGCAATGAGAGGCAGGTGGTTAGAGCGTTGGACTCGTTAACTGTAAGGTTGCAAGAATAAATCCCCTGAGCTGACAAGGTAAAAATCTGTTCTGCCCCTGAACAAGGCACTTAACCCACCGTTCCCAGGCCGTCATTGACAATAAGAATGTGTTATTAACTGACTTGCCTCTATAAATAAAGATTAAGTAAATGTGTAAAAAAAAGCGGCAAATTGGTGTCCAAAAATACAGATTTCCGATTGTTATGGACACTTGAAATCAGCCCTAATTAATCGGCCATTAGTCGGTTTTGTCTGGATCGGAACAAAAACCAATGTCCGTGAATGTGGAAATCAAGGCCGATCTGGACCGCACACAAAAAAAAAAAATCACCGTCCTGGAAAATGGTGTATTTTAAACGTATGGCAAATGTGTCTTCACCTTTCATTCAGAACTTCAATGTCTGGAAAATTACATTGAATAAGTATTTTGCTTACTGGGACTATTCTAGTTTTGCAGGGCCCATTTTTAGGGGTCTTGCTAGGGTATGCTGCAATGGAATTTTATGAAGGCCCATCCATGTCCAGGTCCACCATTTGTAAAAACAGACTGTTGAATTAATTTTATTAGTCCTGATTCCTGTGACTATTCAGTTTGGCTATTTTAAGCTCTGAATATCAGCTACCCAACTTTATCAGGAGTTATTTTGAGCCTATTTGCAATGTTTACACAGCGGGAAATGCAGAAGTATTTTTTAATTTTTTATTATCAGCTTGTCAAACTTGAAAGCACTGATCATGACAATGGAGTGAAACTCCTGGACAACAGTTGTGATGGTCCATTTGACTTTGACCGACCTGTCCTGTTTTTAGGACATGTTTGGTAACTTGACAACGCATTTTTTATTTAATTGGGCACCATTTTAGGTTCTGCTATTTGATTGGCGAAACCTGCATGATGTAAAAAGTGCCCATCTCATTGCGTTGTCGTACATTTATCTCTAGCCTGTAGGCTACAGAAAAGTCCACATACTCTTTCTACCGTACCCTATATCTGCGACATGATTTATGCTTCTTTTTGCCGGAACGTTGGTGGAGCGCAGCAGCAACGTCTCTCCAACAGAACCCTGGAGAGGAGTGCTGGGAATGGACAAGCAAAATACTTTGCACCCCTGCTTTTGACAAAGTGGGCACTGTTTATCACCGGGCGGCATCAGTGCTCACCGAAAAGCCCATATGCTCCATGTCATCATCCGTTGAGGAAACTCTTCCTTTGAAGTCAATGAAAGCTGCTTCACATCCAATGGCCAGCGTCAAAGAATCGCAAGGTTCAATTCTTGATGGCTGACACTCACGTTCATTCTATCTTGTGAATTGGAATAATGAAATAAAGTTGATTTTTGGTTGCATATGGCCTCGATTATACACCACTGGTTATTTTACTAAGATTTATGAAGTCAATAAGCTACTACTAGCTATCAAGCCAGCTACATTGACTAGCTAGGTTCACATTGTAAACAAAAGCAACTTTATTAATTGGAGAATAATTTAGTACAACCACTAGCAAAAATATGAGTATTTGTGGAAAACTGGACCAAAGCTATTGTACTTGCGCACAATCGATGAATGTGGTACATACAGTAGGGCACTGTTATTATTGGGGTTCTGTGTGTCCTGACTGCATGTGTGTTAGTACCTCTGCACATGCTATTTGTGGTAGTCGGTCATTGGCATTGCTGAGTGGCATTTGGTTTCAAGTTAGGTGTATTGCAGTGCAGAAAGTACTAGGCCAGCACAACCGGATCCCTCTAGGTACTGACTCACAAAGCTCAGGCACTGCATGATGGATATTGCTGTGTGTGTGTTTGTCTCTCCCCCCACTCTTGAGTCGTTGTGTGTATAGAGTCCAGTGGTACATGGGGCTGGCCAGGGTATGTTTCTTCCTTTTGGACAGAGGTAGGCTTGGGCAACACCCAAGCCTACCTGGTATAAACTAGAGGTTGGCCGATTTAATTAGGTCCAATTTCAAGTTTTCATAACAATCGGAAATCTGTGTTTTTGGGCGCCGATTTATTATTTATTTTAATACCTTTTATTTAACTAGGCAAGTCAGTTAAGAACACATTCTTATTTTCAATGACGGCCTAGGAACGGTAGGTTAACTGCCTTGTTCAGGCAACCCTACAGTTAACTAGTCCAACGCAATAACGGCCTGCCTCTCTCTCGTTGCACTCCACAAGGAGACTGCCTGTTACGAGAATGCAGTAAGCCAAGGTGAATTGCTAGCTAGCATTAAACTTATAAAAAACAATCAATTATAATCACTAGTTAACTACACATGGTTGATATTACTAGATATTATCTAGCATGTCCTGAGTTGCATGTAATCTGACTGAGCATACAAGTATCTGACTGAGCGGTGGTAGGCAGAAGCAGGCCGTAAACATTCGTTCAAACAGCACTTTTGTGCGTTTTGACAGCAGCTCTTCGTTGTGCGTCAAGCATTGCGCTGTTTATGACTTCAAGCATATCAACTCCCGAGATGAGGCTGGTGTAACCGAAGTGAAATGGCTGGCCAGTTAGCGCGTGCTAATGGTCGTTGTGTTGCTGGTTCGAGCCCAGGAAGGAGCGAGGAGAGGGACAGAAGCTATACTGTTACTCTGGCAATACTAAAGTGCCTATAAGAACATCCAATAGGCAAAGGTTAATGAAATACAAATGGTATAGAGGGAAATAGTCCTATAATTCCTATAATAACTACAACCTAAAACTTCTTACCTGGGAATATTGAAGACTCATGTTAAAAGGAACCACCAGTTTTCATATGTTCTCATGTTCTGAGCAAGGAACTTAAACGTTAGCTTTCTTACATAGCGCATATTGCACTTTTACTTCTCCAACACTTTGTTTTTGCATTATTTAAACCAAATTGAACATGTTTCATTATTTACTTGAGACTAAATTTATTTTATTCATGTATTATATTAAGTTAAAAATAAGTGTTCATTCAGTATTGTTGTAATTACCATTTATTACAAATACATTTCTATTATTATAAATCGGCCGATTTAATCGGGTTTGCGGTTTTTGGTCCTCCAATAATCGGTATCGGCGATGAAGAATCATAATCGGTTCGACCTCTGGTATGGTATATATTAAAATAGATGGTATGATTTTTTATTTTTATTTTTATTTATTTTTTCCTTGCGGGGTCTGCTGTGGTGCGTGCCAAGCTGCTGCTTATAACTTAAACATAACTTATCGTAACTAAGAAATCTAACGTGTCAAATGAATGATATCCAGCTCAGGGATATGCATTTGGTTTGCTAAGTGTCTAGATGTCCAGATCAAGCCTTGTGGTTACAGCAGAGACATTCAATCCCCTCCTGGGTCAAGATCCAGGTATTTTATTTATAACGCCCCTTGTGTGCACATTCGATAATACCGTATACCCTGGTATGGTACAGAAACGGTATGGACACCTGGATGTCGCCCAAACCTAGGCAGAGGGACTTTGCACATATTGCTTGTTGCTGTAGCAAGAGACCAATTCACATTTTATTTGTCACATGTGCCGAATACAACAGGTGTAGACTTTACCGTGAAATGCTTACTTACAAGCCCTTAACCAACAATGCAGTTTTAAGAAAAATAAGAGTTAAGAAAATATAAACTAAAGTAAGAAAAGAAAAGCGTAACAATAACGAGGCTATATTCCGAGTCAATGTACAGGTTAGTTGAGGTAATATGTGCACCAGCAGTGCAGAGTGGTGCTGGAGCCTGGAAGTGTTTGTTGCAGAACAGGGCCCCCAGAACAGAAAATGGATGTTGCAGGCCAGATAACCTGGACCACACGCTATATATGGATCTCAGAGTATAAGCAGATGGGACACAGAGAGCCTACTAGTTTGCAGTGCAACAACACAAGATAGTGACATGATCTTCTCACAAAATGTTATTATAATTTGACAGGAAATATGCAACACCATTTTGAGACATGATTCTGCATGTTTGCACCTACTTAAAGGGAGCCCATCTTCCAACTCTATTCTATTATTCAGGTTTTCCACCCTGCAAATGAAATAATAATTACCATACAATCCCACCCTGGTCAGTCACACACAGGAAGCTGCTTCACCAATTATCCTGCTGCAGAGACTCAATTAGATCCAGATTGAAATATACTGTATCTGATGCAGTGGTAATGATTTCTAATGAACATTCATGGCCATACTGTGTTTGTCCGTCCAGACTTGTCAGAGTGATTCGGATGGACCTGGAGCAGCTGAGTGAAAGGGAGCAACGAGGGGTTGACCTGAGCTCTGCTGTTTGTTGATCTGGGAGGGCATGTCTGGGAGGGAGCAGGGAGCCACTCCAGAGAAGGTGATAACATGGTAAATGAGTTAAAACACTACTGTACCAGGACGGTGATACAATCTGATACACAGGCCAGGCCACTGTGATAATAAGTCCATAAATAGGGTCAAGAGTGTAACCCTGACCACATGACATGAGAGATCTCTGGCAATACTGTAAAACTCATGGCCCTAATCCTCAAAACTGCCCCATTGGGAACACTGGGGCTCGCATTCATTCTGTGGCTTCAGCTCGCCTTATAAACAAAATAAAACATCACACAACATATCTACAATATACCACAACATATCTACAATCCAAAATCCACAATACAGCAGTATAACAATGTTAGTGTACCTGTGTGTAGTAGAGTGTACCTGTGTGTAGTAGAGTGTACCTGTGTGTAGTAGAGTGTACCTGTGTTTTAGAGTGTACCTGTGTGTAGAGTGTATACTAGCTTGCGTGTGTGTGCCTCAGTGTCTCTCTTCACAGTCCACACTGTTCCATAAGGTGTGGTTTTGTTCACATTTTACTGGTTGCATGAGTTACTTGATGTGGAATAGATTTCCATGTAGCCATGGCTCTATGTAGTACTGTGCGTCTCCCATAGTCTGTTTGGGACTTGTGGACTGTGAATAGACCTCTGGTGGCATGTCTTGTGGGGTGTACGAGTTGTGTGCTAGTCGTTTGAACAGAAAGCTCAGTTCTTTCAACATGTCAGTACCTCTCACAAAGACAGGTAGTGATGCAGACAATCTCTCCTCCAACTTTGAGCTTAGAGGGATTGAGATGCATGTTATTGAAGTTAACTCTCTCGTGTACATTTAAGGCCTAGCTGGGCTGCTCTGTTCTGGGCCAACTATAATTTGCCTCTGTCCCGCCTTGTGGCACTGGACCATATGACTGGGCAGTAGTTCAGGTGGGACAAAACTAATTTGTTTTGTTGATAACAATGTCAAGAAAGCAAAGCAGCGCTTTATTACGGACAGACCTCTCCCCATCTTTGCTACTGTTGCATCAATATGTTTTGACCATGACAGCTTTACAATACAGGGACTTACCAAGCAGTTTGATCTCAACTTGCTCAATTTCCACATTATTCATTACAATTTTTCTTTTTGAGGTTTAGAGGATGGTTTGTCCCAAATACAATGCTTTTAGTGTTTAAACTAGTCCAAAATATTTCACTTCTTGCCACTGATTCTAAAACTGACTGCAGCTCTTCTGTTGCAGTGATTTCACTTGCTGTGGTAGCTGACATGTATAGTGTTGTGGCATCGGCACACACAGACTTAACCCAGTGCCGGTGGCAGGACATTAGTAAAGATTGACAAGAGGGGCCTAGCCAGGGTCTGACAAAGGTCTGTGTCGATTCTGGTGGCTCCCCGTTAGCGCAGTGACAACCCTGGTTCCCGGCGACCATCCCTCTGTTGGTCGGGGACCCGTGGCGGGTTCCATGTCGTTGATCTATTATCCCAGGCATACGGGAGCGTTTGCCACTCATGACGGCAGACGAGAGCTGTGTGTTTGGCCCCTGAAAGGTTGAATTTTGACGGCTAGGGGTTTACCCTCGACCATGATTCTGATGATACAGTCGGCGCGTGTGTCTTATACGAGAGGGTTGTATACATGTCTTAAGTCGTGTGCGTTTGAGGGTTGATTTATCCTTTTCAGAGTTCTTTGGTAGACATTTCGTTGTTGCTTTAGCTTTTCCAACAGGGCCTTTTTCCTCATTGCAGATTTATATGGCTGCCGTCTCGGCATGTCCCGATTTGATGGCTCTACTCTCGTGGCACAGCGTGAGAACAGTTTCCAGGTTATTGCTGGAACCTGTGGGTTTATGCCGTGGACAATAGACTCTGGTCAATGCTATGCAGAACGTGTGTGCACCAGATGTCCAGTTGTTTTGGACTTGCGGTTCCTTGTCCGAGCTCTGACATTTCAGGCTCGCAAGTTAAGTGTTGTTCTTGGATCCATGGGGTCTCTGGACTTTGGCTGCAGTGGCAACGGGTCAGTGTGAATAGCCAAGTTGCAGCAGGTTCTGGTTCCCTGTATGGTGCTCTGACAATTCAAGTGTCATGAGGCTCTGACCCCATTTTGGAGCCTGTGTGCTTGGGCTGCCGTGGGCCTCCTATCCTGGTACCCTCTCAGCCGTCTTGCAGCATGATTGTATGTTACACAGAGTGACCGACTGAAAGGGAACGTGAATATAACTACTGTTCCCTGAAGGAGGGAACGCGGTATGACATTTTTAGGACCGTGCCGTCAGGGGTTTGGGCTCGTTCAGGTGAATATGATCAGTCGTTGACTCCCTATAGTGTGTCCGGAACCAAATTCACCATTAATTTTCTGTTTACAGGGTTCACTCAAACATTGTTTTAAGCTTTGTTTTACTATTGGCAGTTACAGCTGATTTTAGGATTGTATATCGATTTGCTCTCCTTAAATATGCCATCTGATTTTATTTGTTTCAATCTCTGAATTGTTTCATCTAACTTTTCGCTGCCAGTTCCTGATATCAGGACATAGAAACTACAATCTGTTTCCTGAACTGGCCTAGTGTGCATGTGCACCCAGCTGGCACACACACAAACATGTCTACCATTTTCCCTGGCTAAACTAGCTGGCTAGCTGAACTATGCTAGTTTTTGTCCTCATTGCCAAACTTCATAAATACTGTACCCTCAACTTCAAAGCTCATGCTAGCTATACAATCATGTATCAAAAAATGAGTTGGAAAGAAACTTACATTTCTGTATTGTTTTGTTGTGACTTGTTCGAGAGTGATATCATTGCTACTTAAAGCGGATCCAAGTTCGTTTTAAGATCCACCGGTGTCATTGGCTGGACATTTCTAACTGGTCTTGGAACTGTGACAATGGGTAGCATCTCCCCTCTTGGCTCAATGGAATATGTAGTGATTTTTCCAACACAGCCAGATATGTACACACTCTTGTACCCATAACCTTTTTTCAACTGACTATCATATTTGTTGATTTAAATCAGACTTTATTAATTTGAGTAATCCAGGAATGTCACGAGTTAATTTGATGTGAAAACTTGTGAAGGGAAAAAAGCAACAGTAGAGATCCCAATGGTAAAATGACTTCCGGATATTAAGAGTCCGCGGAGGTAGTCCTCCTCGCCAATCTGTACCTCGTTCCTTTAACTGTACGTTTTCCTTTTTCTGAACCTCTCTCTGTCCTATGAAACTGTCCATATTTCCTTTCGCTCCTCAGGGCTGTGCTAGAACACTAGGTCAAATGAATCTGAACTTTAACTCAACATTAGATTTCAATGACTCTTCTGATTAACGAGGTTATTAACAGTGGCCTCTGAGCTCTGGTCATTCACTCCGCTCTCTCTCTTTCCTTTTTCTCCCCCCTCTCTCTGTCATGCCCTAAGCCACAGAGCAGACGGCACAGGAAATACAGTGAGCCATACAGCCATCTCATTTTCAATTTGGCTGGTTTTATTGGCCTAACAAAAAAATACTCCTGTCCTGGTGCCAACGTGTACGCAACAATATGTCTTGAAACTTTTCAGTTTCCTTTCTGTATCTGCCTGACTGACTCTCTCTCTCTCTCTCTCTCTCGTCACATGACAGTTCTCCCAAACAGAGGATCTGTTATTTGTACATCGTCCTCCCTCCCCCACAGCCACTTCTTCTTGTGCCCACTACAATGGAGAGAGAATGAGAAGAGGTGCTCCAAGCAGAATGGAGACGTGCACAAAGAACAATAACACCACACTCAGAAGAGGTATTCTTTTTCTGAGAGTGTACAAGGTTACGTGTGTGTGTGTGTGTGTGTGTGTGTGTGTGTGTGTGTGTGTGTGTGTGTGTGTGTGTGTGTGTGTGTTGGCACGGCTTGTCAGGCTGATGTAGTGTTTAAACTGGGACAAGAGTAAGCGGTGAGCTACATGGGTTTGCAACAGTAAATATTATGGTGATTTGGCTCAGGAGTTGTCCTTTTGTGTCAGAGAGACAGAATGCAGGGTTTCTTAGTTTCAGCCCTGGTCCCACCGCTGACTCTGTCCCTGTCACTGTCATCATGGCTGACGAAAGGCCCCAGAGACCGGGCCTTTAACCATACTCTGAGGCCCTCCTTTCGCCCCTTCCCTTTCCAGGATAGGTGGGCCCGCCCAGCCAGTATTTCAGGCTCTATGGTGGCTGAAAGCTCCTGGCACAGCTGTGCATTTGAGAAGGTTCACACACACTACTGAACGTGTGTCTCTTTGAACATGGCATTTCACCACACACACACACACACACACACACACACACACACACACACACACACACACACACACACACACACACACACACACACACACACACACACAGACAGAGCATTACTCTACCTGCAGGTTGTGAGTAGTGGAGCTGAGGGGATATGTGTACAAGTGCATTTGCATAAACACGTGCACATAAGCTTCACTAATCAAATCACATTTTATTTGTCACATGTGCAGAATACAACAGGTGTAGTAGACCTTACCGTGAAAGGTTTACTTACAAGCCCTTAACCACCAATGCAGCTCAAGAAATAGAGTTAAGAAAATAAATAAACTAAAGTAAACAATGTAATATGAAAGTAAGAAAATGACGACAATAACGAGGCTAAAAACAGGGAGCTTGTGTGCACGTGTTTATGCAAGCTTGCTTGTTCATGTACACATACCCCTCAGCTCCACTACTCACAGACCTGCAGGTAGACTGAGA